>NC_034179.2:0-37500 GCF_002021735.2 Oncorhynchus kisutch
TAATATAATAAAGACATGCTCTAGCGTTGGTCTGTTATAATATAAAGAGGACAGTAGATGTACTTTCACTGCTATGCGGATGACACACAGCTGTACATTTCAATGAAACATGGTGAAAGCCCCAAAATTGCCCTCGCTAGAAGCATGTGTTTCAGACATAAGAAGTGGATGGCTGCAGACTTTCTACTATTAAACTCGGACAAAACAGAGATGCTGTTCTAGGTCCCCAAGAAACAAAGAGATCTTCTGTTGAATCTGACAATTAATCTTAATGGTTGTACAGTCGTCTCAAATAAAACTGTGAAGGACCTCGGCGTTACTCTGGACCCTGATCTCTCTTTTGAAGAACATATCAAGACCATTTCGAGGACAGTTTTTTCCATCTACGTAACATTGCAAAAATCATTAAACTTTCTGTCCAAAAATGATGCAGAAAAATTAATCCATGCTTTTGTCACTTCTAGTTAGACTACTGCAATGCTCTATTTTCCGGCTACCCGGATAAAGCACTAAATAAAACTTCAGTTAGTGCTAAATACGGCTGCTAGAATCCTGACTAGAACCAAAAAAAAGATCATATTACTCAGTGCTAGCCTCCCTACACTGGCTTCCTGTCAAAGCAAGGGCTGATTTCAAGGTTTTACTGCTAACCTACAAAGCATTACATGGGCTTGCTCTACCTATCTCTCTGATTTGGTCCTGCCGGACATACTACACGTACGCACGCTACGGTCACAAGACGCAGGCTCCTAATTGTCCCTAGAATTTCTAAGCAAACAGCTGGAGGCAGGGTTTCTCCTATAGAGCTCCATTTTTATGGAACGGTCTGCCTACCCATGTCAGAGACACAAACTCGGTCTCAACCTTTAAGTCTTTACTGAAGACTCATCTCTTCAGGCATACAGTGCCTTGCAAGTATTCGGCCCCTTGAACTTTGCGACCTTTTGCCACATTTCAGGCTTCAAACATAAAGATATAAAACTGTATTTTTTGTGAAGAATCAACAACAAGTGGGACACAATCATGAAGTGGAACGACATTTATTGGATATTTCAAACTTTTTTAACAAATCAAAAACTGAAAAATTGGGCGTGCAAAATTATTCAGCCCCTTTACTTTCAGTGCAGCAAACTCTCTCCAGAAGTTCAGTGAGGATCTCTGAATGATCCAATGTTGACCTAAATGACTAATGATGATAAATACAATCCACCTGTGTGTAATCAAGTCTCCGTATAAATGCACCTGCACTGTGATAGTCTCAGAGGTCCGTTAAAAGCGCAGAGAGCATCATGAAGAACAAGGAACACACCAGGCAGGTCCGAGATACTGTTGTGAAGAAGTTTAAAGCCGGATTTGGATACAAAAAGATTTCCCAAGCTTTAAACATCCCAAGGAGCACTGTGCAAGCGATAATATTGAAATGGAAGGAGTACCACTGCAAATCTACCAAGACCTGGCCGTCCCTCTAAACTTTCAGCTCATACAAGGAGAAGACTGATCAGAGATGCAGCCAAGAGGCCCATGATCACTCTGGATGAACTGCAGAGATCTACAGCTGAGGTGGGAGACTCTGTCCATAGGACAACAATCAGTCGTATATTGCACAAATCTGGCCTTTATGGAAGAGTGGCAAGAAGAAAGCCATTTCTTAAAGATATCCATAAAAAGTGTTGTTTAAAGTTTGCCACAAGCCACCTGGGAGACACACCAAACATGTGGAAGAAGGTGCTCTGGTCAGATGAAACCAAAATTTAACTTTTTGGCAACAATGCAAAACGTTATGTTTGGCGTAAAAGCAACACAGCCCATCACCCTGAACACACCATCCCCACTGTCAAACATGGTGGTGGCAGCATCATGGTTTGGGCCTGCTTTTCTTCAGCAGGGACAGGGAAGATGGTTAAAATTGAAGGGAAGATGGATGGAGCCAAATACAGGACCATTCTGGAAGAAAACCTGATGGAGTCTGCAAAAGACCTGAGACTGGGACGGAGATTTGTCTTCCAACAAGACAATGATCCAAAACATAAAGCAAAATCTACAATGGAATGGTTCAAAAATAAACATATCCAGGTGTTAGAATGGCCAAGTCAAAGTCCAGACCTGAATCCAATCGAGAATCTGTGGAAAGAACTGAAAACTGCTGTTCACAAATGCTCTCCATCCAACCTCACTGAGCTCGAGCTGTTTTGCAAGGAGGAATGGGAAAAAATTTCAGTCTCTCGATGTGCAAAACTGATAGAGACATACCCCAAGCGACTTACAGCTGTAATCGCAGCAAAAGGTGGCGCTACAAAGTATTAACTTAAGGGGGCTGAATAATTTTGCACGCCCAATTTTTCAGTTTTTGATTTGTTAAAAAAGTTTGAAATATCCAATAAATGTCGTTCCACTTCATGATTGTGTCCCACTTGTTGTTGATTCTTCACAAAAAATACAGTTTTATATCTTTATGTTTGAAGCCTGAAATGTGGCAAAAGGTCGCAAAGTTCAAGGGGCCGAATACTTTCGCAAGGCACTGTATGAGTGTATCTGGCCCAGGAGTCGGAAGGTGAACGGAAATGCTCTGGAGCAACGAACCGCCCTTGCTGTCTCTGCCTGGCCGGTTCCCCTCTTTCCACTGGGATTCTCTGCCTCTAGCCCTATTACAGGGGCTGAGTCACTGGCTTGCTGGGGCTCTCTCATGCCGTCCCTGGAGGGGTGCGTCACCTGAGTGGGTTGATTCACTGTTGTGGTCATCCTGTCTGGGTTGGCGCCCCCCCCCCCTTGGGTTGTGCCGTGGCGGAGATCTTTGTGGGCTATACTCAGCCTTGTCTCAGGATGGTAAGTTGGTGGTTGAAGATATCCCTCTAGTGGTGTGGGGGCTGTGCTTTGGCAAAGTGGGTGGGGTTATATCCTTCCTGTTTGGCCCTGTCCGGGGGTGTCCTCGGATGGGGCCACAGTGTCTCCTGACCCCTCCTGTCTCAGCCTCCAGTATTTATGCTGCAGTAGTTTATGTGTCGGGGGGCTGGGGTCAGTTTGTTATATCTGGAGTACTTCTCCTGTCCTATTCGGTGTCCTGTGTGAATCTAAGTGCGCGTTCTCTAATTCTCTCCTTCTCTCTTTCTTTCTCTCTCTCGGAGGACCTGAGCCCTAGGACCATGCCCCAGGACTACCTGACATGATGACTCCTTGCTGTCCCCAGCCCACCTGGCCATGCTGCTGTTCCAGTTTCAACTGACCTGAGCCCTAGGACCATGCCCCAGGACTACCTGACATGATGACTCCTTGCTGTCCCCAGTCCACCTGGCCATGCTGCTGCTCCAGTTTCAACTTCCACCTGACTGTGCTGCTGCTCCAGTTTCAACTGTTCTGCCTTATTATTATTCGACCATGCTGGTCATTTATGAACATTTGAACATCTTGACCATGTTCTGTTATAATCTCCACCCGGCACAGCCAGAAGAGGACTGGCCACCCCACATAGCCTGGTTCCTCTCTATGTTTCTTCCTAGGTTTTGGCCTTTCTAGGGAGTTTTTCCTAGCCACCGTGCTTCTACACCTGCATTGCTTGCTGTTTGGGGTTTTAGGCTGGGTTTCTGTACAGCACTTTGAGATATCAGCTGATGTACGAAGGGCTATATAAATAAATTTGATTTGATTTGAGATGTAGCTTGTCTGTCATAAATAATAAGACAGTAGATCTAGCTGGTCTGTCGTAATATGATAGATACAGTAAATCTAGTGGTATTTCATAATATAATTGAGACAGACCACTAGATCTTCTGTCTCAATTATATTATGATAGACCAGCTAGATCTTCTATCATAATATAATAGAGACATAGAGATAGAATATCTAGCTGGTCTGTCATAATATAATAGAGACAGTAGATCTAGCTGGTCTGTCATAATATAATAGAGACAGTAGATCTAGCTGGTCTGTCATAATATAATAGAGACAGTAGATCTAGCTGGTCTTTCATAATATAATAGAGACAGTAGATCTAGCTGGTCTGTCATAATATAATAGAGACAGTAGATCTAGCTGGTCTGTCATATTATAGAGACAGTAGATCTAGCTGGTCTGTCATATTATAATAGAGACAGTAGATCTAGCTGGTCTGTCATAATATAATAGAGACAGTAGATCTAGCTGGTCTGTCATATTATAATAGAGACAGTAGATCTAGCTGGTCTGTCATAATATAATAGAGACAGTAGATCTAGCTGGTCTGTCATAATATAGAGACAGTAGATCTAGCTGGTCTGTCATAATTAATAGAGACAGTAGATCTAGCTGGTCTGTCATAATATAATAGAGACAGTAGATCTAGCTGGTCTGTCATAATATAATAGAGACAGTAGATCTAGCTGGTCTGTCATATTATAATAGAGACAGTAGATCTAGCTGGTCTGTCATAATATAATAGAGACAGTAGATCTAGCTGGTCTGTCATAATATAATAGAGACAGTAGATCTAGCTGGTCTGTCATATTAATAGAGACAGTAGATCTAGCTGGTCTGTCATATTATAAGAGACAGTAGATCTAGCTGGTCTGTCATAATATAATAGAGACAGTAGATCTAGCTGGTCTGTCATATTATAGAGACAGTAGATCTAGCTGGTCTGTCATAATATAATAGAGACAGTAGATCTAGCTGGTCTGTCATAATATAATAGAGACAGTAGATCTAGCTGGTCTGTCATATTACAGAGACAGTAGATCTAGCTGGTCTGTCATATTATAAGAGACAGTAGATCTAGCTGGTCTGTCATAATATAATAGAGACAGTAGATCTAGCTGGTCTGTCATATTACAGAGACAGTAGATCTAGCTGGTCTGTCATAATATAATAGAGACAGTAGATCTAGCTGGTCTGTCATAATATAAGAGACAGTAGATCTAGCTGGTCTGTCATAATATAATAGAGACAGTAGATCTAGCTGGTCTGTCATAATATAATAGAGACAGTAGATCTAGCTGGTCTGTCATATTATAGAGACAGTAGATCTAGCTGGTCTGTCATATTATAATAGACAGTAGATCTAGCTGGTCTGTCATAATATAATAGAGACAGTAGATCTAGCTGGTCTGTCATATTATAGAGACAGTAGATCTAGCTGGTCTGTCATAATATAATAGAGACAGTAGATCTAGCTGGTCTGTCATAATATAATAGAGACAGTAGATCTAGCTGGTCTGTCATATATAATAGAGACAGTAGATCTAGCTGGTCTGTCATAATATAATAGAGACAGTAGATCTAGCTGGTCTGTCATAATATAATAGAGACAGTAGATCTAGCTGGTCTGTCATATTAATAGAGACAGTAGATCTAGCTGGTCTGTCATAATATAATAGAGACAGTAGATCTAGCTGGTCTGTCATAATATAATAGAGACAGTAGATCTAGCTGGTCTGTCATAATATAATAGAGACAGTAGATCTAGCTGGTCTGTCATAATATAATAGAGACAGTAGATCTAGCTGGTCTGTCATAATATAATAGAGACAGTAGATCTAGCTGGTCTGTCATATTATAGAGACAGTAGATCTAGCTGGTCTGTCATATATAGAGACAGTAGATCTAGCTGGTCTGTCATAATATAATAGAGACAGTAGATCTAGCTGGTCTGTCATAATATAATAGAGACAGTAGATCTAGCTGGTCTGTCAATATAATAGAGACAGTAGATCTAGCTGGTCTGTCATAATATAATAGAGACAGTAGATCTAGCTGGTCTGTCATATATAGAGACAGTAGATCTAGCTGGTCTGTCATAATATAATAGAGACAGTAGATCTAGCTGGTCTGTCATAATATAATAGAGACAGTAGATCTAGCTGGTCTGTCATAATATAATAGAGACAGTAGATCTAGCTGGTCTGTCATAATATAATAGAGACAGTAGATCTAGCTGGTCTGTCATAATATAATAGAGACAGTAGATCTAGCTGGTCTGTCATAATATAATAGAGACAGTAGATCTAGCTGGTCTGTCATAATATAATAGAGACAGTAGATCTAGCTGGTCTGTCATAATATAATAGAGACAGTAGATCTAGCTGGTCTGTCATATATAATAGAGACAGTAGATCTAGCTGGTCTGTCATAATATAATAGAGACAGTAGATCTAGCTGGTCTGTCATAATATAATAGAGACAGTAGATCTAGCTGGTCTGTCATAATATAATAGAGACAGTAGATCTAGCTGGTCTGTCATAATATAATAGAGACAGTAGATCTAGCTGGTCTGTCATAATATAATAGAGACAGTAGATCTAGCTGGTCTGTCATAATATAATAGAGACAGTAGATCTAGCTGGTCTGTCATAATATAATAGAGACAGTAGATCTAGCTGGTCTGTCATAATATAATAGAGACAGTAGATCTAGCTGGTCTGTCATATTAATAGAGACAGTAGATCTAGCTGGTCTGTCATAATATAATAGAGACAGTAGATCTAGCTGGTCTGTCATAATATAATAGAGACAGTAGATCTAGCTGGTCTGTCATATATAATAGAGACAGTAGATCTAGCTGGTCTGTCATATATAATAGAGACAGTAGATCTAGCTGGTCTGTCATAATATAATAGAGACAGTAGATCTAGCTGGTCTGTCATAATATAATAGAGACAGTAGATCTAGCTGGTCTGTCATAATATAATAGAGACAGTAGATCTAGCTGGTCTGTCATAATATAATAGAGACAGTAGATCTAGCTGGTCTGTCATATATAATAGAGACAGTAGATCTAGCTGGTCTGTCATAATATAATAGAGACAGTAGATCTAGCTGGTCTGTCATAATATAATAGAGACAGTAGATCTAGCTGGTCTGTCATAATATAATAGAGACAGTAGATCTAGCTGGTCTGTCATAATATAATAGAGACAGTAGATCTAGCTGGTCTGTCATAATATAATAGAGACAGTAGATCTAGCTGGTCTGTCATAATATAATAGAGACAGTAGATCTAGCTGGTCTGTCATAATATAAGAGACAGTAGATCTAGCTGGTCTGTCATAATATAATAGAGACAGTAGATCTAGCTGGTCTGTCATAATATAGAGACAGTAGATCTAGCTGGTCTGTCATAATATAATAGAGACAGTAGATCTAGCTGGTCTGTCATAATATAATAGAGACAGTAGATCTAGCTGGTCTGTCATAATATAATAGAGACAGTAGATCTAGCTGGTCTGTCATAATATAATAGAGACAGTAGATCTAGCTGGTCTGTCATAATATAATAGAGACAGTAGATCTAGCTGGTCTGTCATAATATAATAGAGACAGTAGATCTAGCTGGTCTGTCATAATATAATAGAGACAGTAGATCTAGCTGGTCTGTCATAATATAATAGAGACAGTAGATCTAGCTGGTCTGTCATAATATAATAGAGACAGTAGATCTAGCTGGTCTGTCATAATATAATAGAGACAGTAGATCTAGCTGGTCTGTCATAATATAATAGAGACAGTAGATCTAGCTGGTCTGTCATAATATAATAGAGACAGTAGATCTAGCTGGTCTGTCATAATATAATAGAGACAGTAGATCTAGCTGGTCTGTCATATATAATAGAGACAGTAGATCTAGCTGGTCTGTCATAATATAATAGAGACAGTAGATCTAGCTGGTCTGTCATAATATAATAGAGACAGTAGATCTAGCTGGTCTGTCATAATATAATAGAGACAGTAGATCTAGCTGGTCTGTCATAATATAATAGAGACAGTAGATCTAGCTGGTCTGTCATAATATAATAGAGACAGTAGATCTAGCTGGTCTGTCATAATATAATAGAGACAGTAGATCTAGCTGGTCTGTCATAATATAATAGAGACAGTAGATCTAGCTGGTCTGTCATAATATAATAGAGACAGTAGATCTAGCTGGTCTGTCATAATATAATAGAGACAGTAGATCTAGCTGGTCTGTCATAATATAATAGAGACAGTAGATCTAGCTGGTCTGTCATAATATAATAGAGACAGTAGATCTAGCTGGTCTGTCATAATATAATAGAGACAGTAGATCTAGCTGGTCTGTCATAATATAATAGAGACAGTAGATCTAGCTGGTCTGTCATAATATAATAGAGACAGTAGATCTAGCTGGTCTGTCATAATATAATAGAGACAGTAGATCTAGCTGGTCTGTCATAATATAATAGAGACAGTAGATCTAGCTGGTCTGTCATAATATAATAGAGACAGTAGATCTAGCTGGTCTGTCATAATATAATAGAGACAGTAGATCTAGCTGGTCTGTCATAATATAATAGAGACAGTAGATCTAGCTGGTCTGTCATAATATAATAGAGACAGTAGATCTAGCTGGTCTGTCATAATATAATAGAGACAGTAGATCTAGCTGGTCTGTCATAATATAATAGAGACAGTAGATCTAGCTGGTCTGTCATAATATAATAGAGACAGTAGATCTAGCTGGTCTGTCATAATATAATAGAGACAGTAGATCTAGCTGGTCTGTCATAATATAATAGAGACAGTAGATCTAGCTGGTCTGTCATAATATAATAGAGACAGTAGATCTAGCTGGTCTGTCATAATATAATAGAGACAGTAGATCTAGCTGGTCTGTCATAATATAATAGAGACAGTAGATCTAGCTGGTCTGTCATAATATAATAGAGACAGTAGATCTAGCTGGTCTGTCATAATATAATAGAGACAGTAGATCTAGCTGGTCTGTCATAATATAATAGAGACAGTAGATCTAGCTGGTCTGTCATAATATAATAGAGACAGTAGATCTAGCTGGTCTGTCATAATATAATAGAGACAGTAGATCTAGCTGGTCTGTCATAATATAATAGAGACAGTAGATCTAGCTGGTCTGTCATAATATAATAGAGACAGTAGATCTAGCTGGTCTGTCATAATATAATAGAGACAGTAGATCTAGCTGGTCTGTCATAATATAATAGAGACAGTAGATCTAGCTGGTCTGTCATAATATAATAGAGACAGTAGATCTAGCTGGTCTGTCATAATATAATAGAGACAGTAGATCTAGCTGGTCTGTCATAATATAATAGAGACAGTAGATCTAGCTGGTCTGTCATAATATAATAGAGACAGTAGATCTAGCTGGTCTGTCATAATATAATAGAGACAGTAGATCTAGCTGGTCTGTCATAATATAATAGAGACAGTAGATCTAGCTGGTCTGTCATAATATAATAGAGACAGTAGATCTAGCTGGTCTGTCATAATATAATAGAGACAGTAGATCTAGCTGGTCTGTCATAATATAATAGAGACAGTAGATCTAGCTGGTCTGTCATAATATAATAGAGACAGTAGATCTAGCTGGTCTGTCATAATATAATAGAGACAGTAGATCTAGCTGGTCTGTCATAATATAATAGAGACAGTAGATCTAGCTGGTCTGTCATAATATAATAGAGACAGTAGATCTAGCTGGTCTGTCATAATATAATAGAGACAGTAGATCTAGCTGGTCTGTCATAATATAATAGAGACAGTAGATCTAGCTGGTCTGTCATAATATAATAGAGACAGTAGATCTAGCTGGTCTGTCATAATATAATAGAGACAGTAGATCTAGCTGGTCTGTCATAATATAATAGAGACAGTAGATCTAGCTGGTCTGTCATAATATAATAGAGACAGTAGATCTAGCTGGTCTGTCATAATATAATAGAGACAGTAGATCTAGCTGGTCTGTCATAATATAATAGAGACAGTAGATCTAGCTGGTCTGTCATAATATAATAGAGACAGTAGATCTAGCTGGTCTGTCATAATATAATAGAGACAGTAGATCTAGCTGGTCTGTCATAATATAATAGAGACAGTAGATCTAGCTGGTCTGTCATAATATAATAGAGACAGTAGATCTAGCTGGTCTGTCATAATATAATAGAGACAGTAGATCTAGCTGGTCTGTCATAATATAATAGAGACAGTAGATCTAGCTGGTCTGTCATAATATAATAGAGACAGTAGATCTAGCTGGTCTGTCATAATATAATAGAGACAGTAGATCTAGCTGGTCTGTCATAATATAATAGAGACAGTAGATCTAGCTGGTCTGTCATAATATAATAGAGACAGTAGATCTAGCTGGTCTGTCATAATATAATAGAGACAGTAGATCTAGCTGGTCTGTCATAATATAATAGAGACAGTAGATCTAGCTGGTCTGTCATAATATAATAGAGACAGTAGATCTAGCTGGTCTGTCATAATATAATAGAGACAGTAGATCTAGCTGGTCTGTCATAATATAATAGAGACAGTAGATCTAGCTGGTCTGTCATAATATAATAGAGACAGTAGATCTAGCTGGTCTGTCATAATATAATAGAGACAGTAGATCTAGCTGGTCTGTCATAATATAATAGAGACAGTAGATCTAGCTGGTCTGTCATAATATAATAGAGACAGTAGATCTAGCTGGTCTGTCATAATATAATAGAGACAGTAGATCTAGCTGGTCTGTCATAATATAATAGAGACAGTAGATCTAGCTGGTCTGTCATAATATAATAGAGACAGTAGATCTAGCTGGTCTGTCATAATATAATAGAGACAGTAGATCTAGCTGGTCTGTCATAATATAATAGAGACAGTAGATCTAGCTGGTCTGTCATAATATAATAGAGACAGTAGATCTAGCTGGTCTGTCATAATATAATAGAGACAGTAGATCTAGCTGGTCTGTCATAATATAATAGAGACAGTAGATCTAGCTGGTCTGTCATAATATAATAGAGACAGTAGATCTAGCTGGTCTGTCATAATATAATAGAGACAGTAGATCTAGCTGGTCTGTCATAATATAATAGAGACAGTAGATCTAGCTGGTCTGTCATAATATAATAGAGACAGTAGATCTAGCTGGTCTGTCATAATATAATAGAGACAGTAGATCTAGCTGGTCTGTCATAATATAATAGAGACAGTAGATCTAGCTGGTCTGTCATAATATAATAGAGACAGTAGATCTAGCTGGTCTGTCATAATATAATAGAGACAGTAGATCTAGCTGGTCTGTCATAATATAATAGAGACAGTAGATCTAGCTGGTCTGTCATAATATAATAGAGACAGTAGATCTAGCTGGTCTGTCATAATATAATAGAGACAGTAGATCTAGCTGGTCTGTCATAATATAATAGAGACAGTAGATCTAGCTGGTCTGTCATAATATAATAGAGACAGTAGATCTAGCTGGTCTGTCATAATATAATAGAGACAGTAGATCTAGCTGGTCTGTCATAATATAATAGAGACAGTAGATCTAGCTGGTCTGTCATAATATAATAGAGACAGTAGATCTAGCTGGTCTGTCATAATATAATAGAGACAGTAGATCTAGCTGGTCTGTCATAATATAATAGAGACAGTAGATCTAGCTGGTCTGTCATAATATAATAGAGACAGTAGATCTAGCTGGTCTGTCATAATATAATAGAGACAGTAGATCTAGCTGGTCTGTCATAATATAATAGAGACAGTAGATCTAGCTGGTCTGTCATAATATAATAGAGACAGTAGATCTAGCTGGTCTGTCATAATATAATAGAGACAGTAGATCTAGCTGGTCTGTCATAATATAATAGAGACAGTAGATCTAGCTGGTCTGTCATAATATAATAGAGACAGTAGATCTAGCTGGTCTGTCATAATATAATAGAGACAGTAGATCTAGCTGGTCTGTCATAATATAATAGAGACAGTAGATCTAGCTGGTCTGTCATAATATAATAGAGACAGTAGATCTAGCTGGTCTGTCATAATATAATAGAGACAGTAGATCTAGCTGGTCTGTCATAATATAATAGAGACAGTAGATCTAGCTGGTCTGTCATAATATAATAGAGACAGTAGATCTAGCTGGTCTGTCATAATATAATAGAGACAGTAGATCTAGCTGGTCTGTCATAATATAATAGAGACAGTAGATCTAGCTGGTCTGTCATAATATAATAGAGACAGTAGATCTAGCTGGTCTGTCATAATATAATAGAGACAGTAGATCTAGCTGGTCTGTCATAATATAATAGAGACAGTAGATCTAGCTGGTCTGTCATAATATAATAGAGACAGTAGATCTAGCTGGTCTGTCATAATATAATAGAGACAGTAGATCTAGCTGGTCTGTCATAATATAATAGAGACAGTAGATCTAGCTGGTCTGTCATAATATAATAGAGACAGTAGATCTAGCTGGTCTGTCATAATATAATAGAGACAGTAGATCTAGCTGGTCTGTCATAATATAATAGAGACAGTAGATCTAGCTGGTCTGTCATAATATAATAGAGACAGTAGATCTAGCTGGTCTGTCATAATATAATAGAGACAGTAGATCTAGCTGGTCTGTCATAATATAATAGAGACAGTAGATCTAGCTGGTCTGTCATAATATAATAGAGACAGTAGATCTAGCTGGTCTGTCATAATATAATAGAGACAGTAGATCTAGCTGGTCTGTCATAATATAATAGAGACAGTAGATCTAGCTGGTCTGTCATAATATAATAGAGACAGTAGATCTAGCTGGTCTGTCATAATATAATAGAGACAGTAGATCTAGCTGGTCTGTCATAATATAATAGAGACAGTAGATCTAGCTGGTCTGTCATAATATAATAGAGACAGTAGATCTAGCTGGTCTGTCATAATATAATAGAGACAGTAGATCTAGCTGGTCTGTCATAATATAATAGAGACAGTAGATCTAGCTGGTCTGTCATAATATAATAGAGACAGTAGATCTAGCTGGTCTGTCATAATATAATAGAGACAGTAGATCTAGCTGGTCTGTCATAATATAATAGAGACAGTAGATCTAGCTGGTCTGTCATAATATAATAGAGACAGTAGATCTAGCTGGTCTGTCATAATATAATAGAGACAGTAGATCTAGCTGGTCTGTCATAATATAATAGAGACAGTAGATCTAGCTGGTCTGTCATAATATAATAGAGACAGTAGATCTAGCTGGTCTGTCATAATATAATAGAGACAGTAGATCTAGCTGGTCTGTCATAATATAATAGAGACAGTAGATCTAGCTGGTCTGTCATAATATAATAGAGACAGTAGATCTAGCTGGTCTGTCATAATATAATAGAGACAGTAGATCTAGCTGGTCTGTCATAATATAATAGAGACAGTAGATCTAGCTGGTCTGTCATAATATAATAGAGACAGTAGATCTAGCTGGTCTGTCATAATATAATAGAGACAGTAGATCTAGCTGGTCTGTCATAATATAATAGAGACAGTAGATCTAGCTGGTCTGTCATAATATAATAGAGACAGTAGATCTAGCTGGTCTGTCATAATATAATAGAGACAGTAGATCTAGCTGGTCTGTCATAATATAATAGAGACAGTAGATCTAGCTGGTCTGTCATAATATAATAGAGACAGTAGATCTAGCTGGTCTGTCATAATATAATAGAGACAGTAGATCTAGCTGGTCTGTCATAATATAATAGAGACAGTAGATCTAGCTGGTCTGTCATAATATAATAGAGACAGTAGATCTAGCTGGTCTGTCATAATATAATAGAGACAGTAGATCTAGCTGGTCTGTCATAATATAATAGAGACAGTAGATCTAGCTGGTCTGTCATAATATAATAGAGACAGTAGATCTAGCTGGTCTGTCATAATATAATAGAGACAGTAGATCTAGCTGGTCTGTCATAATATAATAGAGACAGTAGATCTAGCTGGTCTGTCATAATATAATAGAGACAGTAGATCTAGCTGGTCTGTCATAATATAATAGAGACAGTAGATCTAGCTGGTCTGTCATAATATAATAGAGACAGTAGATCTAGCTGGTCTGTCATAATATAATAGAGACAGTAGATCTAGCTGGTCTGTCATAATATAATAGAGACAGTAGATCTAGCTGGTCTGTCATAATATAATAGAGACAGTAGATCTAGCTGGTCTGTCATAATATAATAGAGACAGTAGATCTAGCTGGTCTGTCATAATATAATAGAGACAGTAGATCTAGCTGGTCTGTCATAATATAATAGAGACAGTAGATCTAGCTGGTCTGTCATAATATAATAGAGACAGTAGATCTAGCTGGTCTGTCATAATATAATAGAGACAGTAGATCTAGCTGGTCTGTCATAATATAATAGAGACAGTAGATCTAGCTGGTCTGTCATAATATAATAGAGACAGTAGATCTAGCTGGTCTGTCATAATATAATAGAGACAGTAGATCTAGCTGGTCTGTCATAATATAATAGAGACAGTAGATCTAGCTGGTCTGTCATAATATAATAGAGACAGTAGATCTAGCTGGTCTGTCATAATATAATAGAGACAGTAGATCTAGCTGGTCTGTCATAATATAATAGAGACAGTAGATCTAGCTGGTCTGTCATAATATAATAGAGACAGTAGATCTAGCTGGTCTGTCATAATATAATAGAGACAGTAGATCTAGCTGGTCTGTCATAATATAATAGAGACAGTAGATCTAGCTGGTCTGTCATAATATAATAGAGACAGTAGATCTAGCTGGTCTGTCATAATATAATAGAGACAGTAGATCTAGCTGGTCTGTCATAATATAATAGAGACAGTAGATCTAGCTGGTCTGTCATAATATAATAGAGACAGTAGATCTAGCTGGTCTGTCATAATATAATAGAGACAGTAGATCTAGCTGGTCTGTCATAATATAATAGAGACAGTAGATCTAGCTGGTCTGTCATAATATAATAGAGACAGTAGATCTAGCTGGTCTGTCATAATATAATAGAGACAGTAGATCTAGCTGGTCTGTCATAATATAATAGAGACAGTAGATCTAGCTGGTCTGTCATAATATAATAGAGACAGTAGATCTAGCTGGTCTGTCATAATATAATAGAGACAGTAGATCTAGCTGGTCTGTCATAATATAATAGAGACAGTAGATCTAGCTGGTCTGTCATAATATAATAGAGACAGTAGATCTAGCTGGTCTGTCATAATATAATAGAGACAGTAGATCTAGCTGGTCTGTCATAATATAATAGAGACAGTAGATCTAGCTGGTCTGTCATAATATAATAGAGACAGTAGATCTAGCTGGTCTGTCATAATATAATAGAGACAGTAGATCTAGCTGGTCTGTCATAATATAATAGAGACAGTAGATCTAGCTGGTCTGTCATAATATAATAGAGACAGTAGATCTAGCTGGTCTGTCATAATATAATAGAGACAGTAGATCTAGCTGGTCTGTCATAATATAATAGAGACAGTAGATCTAGCTGGTCTGTCATAATATAATAGAGACAGTAGATCTAGCTGGTCTGTCATAATATAATAGAGACAGTAGATCTAGCTGGTCTGTCATAATATAATAGAGACAGTAGATCTAGCTGGTCTGTCATAATATAATAGAGACAGTAGATCTAGCTGGTCTGTCATAATATAATAGAGACAGTAGATCTAGCTGGTCTGTCATAATATAATAGAGACAGTAGATCTAGCTGGTCTGTCATAATATAATAGAGACAGTAGATCTAGCTGGTCTGTCATAATATAATAGAGACAGTAGATCTAGCTGGTCTGTCATAATATAATAGAGACAGTAGATCTAGCTGGTCTGTCATAATATAATAGAGACAGTAGATCTAGCTGGTCTGTCATAATATAATAGAGACAGTAGATCTAGCTGGTCTGTCATAATATAATAGAGACAGTAGATCTAGCTGGTCTGTCATAATATAATAGAGACAGTAGATCTAGCTGGTCTGTCATAATATAATAGAGACAGTAGATCTAGCTGGTCTGTCATAATATAATAGAGACAGTAGATCTAGCTGGTCTGTCATAATATAATAGAGACAGTAGATCTAGCTGGTCTGTCATAATATAATAGAGACAGTAGATCTAGCTGGTCTGTCATAATATAATAGAGACAGTAGATCTAGCTGGTCTGTCATAATATAATAGAGACAGTAGATCTAGCTGGTCTGTCATAATATAATAGAGACAGTAGATCTAGCTGGTCTGTCATAATATAATAGAGACAGTAGATCTAGCTGGTCTGTCATAATATAATAGAGACAGTAGATCTAGCTGGTCTGTCATAATATAATAGAGACAGTAGATCTAGCTGGTCTGTCATAATATAATAGAGACAGTAGATCTAGCTGGTCTGTCATAATATAATAGAGACAGTAGATCTAGCTGGTCTGTCATAATATAATAGAGACAGTAGATCTAGCTGGTCTGTCATAATATAATAGAGACAGTAGATCTAGCTGGTCTGTCATAATATAATAGAGACAGTAGATCTAGCTGGTCTGTCATAATATAATAGAGACAGTAGATCTAGCTGGTCTGTCATAATATAATAGAGACAGTAGATCTAGCTGGTCTGTCATAATATAATAGAGACAGTAGATCTAGCTGGTCTGTCATAATATAATAGAGACAGTAGATCTAGCTGGTCTGTCATAATATAATAGAGACAGTAGATCTAGCTGGTCTGTCATAATATAATAGAGACAGTAGATCTAGCTGGTCTGTCATAATATAATAGAGACAGTAGATCTAGCTGGTCTGTCATAATATAATAGAGACAGTAGATCTAGCTGGTCTGTCATAATATAATAGAGACAGTAGATCTAGCTGGTCTGTCATAATATAATAGAGACAGTAGATCTAGCTGGTCTGTCATAATATAATAGAGACAGTAGATCTAGCTGGTCTGTCATAATATAATAGAGACAGTAGATCTAGCTGGTCTGTCATAATATAATAGAGACAGTAGATCTAGCTGGTCTGTCATAATATAATAGAGACAGTAGATCTAGCTGGTCTGTCATAATATAATAGAGACAGTAGATCTAGCTGGTCTGTCATAATATAATAGAGACAGTAGATCTAGCTGGTCTGTCATAATATAATAGAGACAGTAGATCTAGCTGGTCTGTCATAATATAATAGAGACAGTAGATCTAGCTGGTCTGTCATAATATAATAGAGACAGTAGATCTAGCTGGTCTGTCATAATATAATAGAGACAGTAGATCTAGCTGGTCTGTCATAATATAATAGAGACAGTAGATCTAGCTGGTCTGTCATAATATAATAGAGACAGTAGATCTAGCTGGTCTGTCATAATATAATAGAGACAGTAGATCTAGCTGGTCTGTCATAATATAATAGAGACAGTAGATCTAGCTGGTCTGTCATAATATAATAGAGACAGTAGATCTAGCTGGTCTGTCATAATATAATAGAGACAGTAGATCTAGCTGGTCTGTCATAATATAATAGAGACAGTAGATCTAGCTGGTCTGTCATAATATAATAGAGACAGTAGATCTAGCTGGTCTGTCATAATATAATAGAGACAGTAGATCTAGCTGGTCTGTCATAATATAATAGAGACAGTAGATCTAGCTGGTCTGTCATAATATAATAGAGACAGTAGATCTAGCTGGTCTGTCATAATATAATAGAGACAGTAGATCTAGCTGGTCTGTCATAATATAATAGAGACAGTAGATCTAGCTGGTCTGTCATAATATAATAGAGACAGTAGATCTAGCTGGTCTGTCATAATATAATAGAGACAGTAGATCTAGCTGGTCTGTCATAATATAATAGAGACAGTAGATCTAGCTGGTCTGTCATAATATAATAGAGACAGTAGATCTAGCTGGTCTGTCATAATATAATAGAGACAGTAGATCTAGCTGGTCTGTCATAATATAATAGAGACAGTAGATCTAGCTGGTCTGTCATAATATAATAGAGACAGTAGATCTAGCTGGTCTGTCATAATATAATAGAGACAGTAGATCTAGCTGGTCTGTCATAATATAATAGAGACAGTAGATCTAGCTGGTCTGTCATAATATAATAGAGACAGTAGATCTAGCTGGTCTGTCATAATATAATAGAGACAGTAGATCTAGCTGGTCTGTCATAATATAATAGAGACAGTAGATCTAGCTGGTCTGTCATAATATAATAGAGACAGTAGATCTAGCTGGTCTGTCATAATATAATAGAGACAGTAGATCTAGCTGGTCTGTCATAATATAATAGAGACAGTAGATCTAGCTGGTCTGTCATAATATAATAGAGACAGTAGATCTAGCTGGTCTGTCATAATATAATAGAGACAGTAGATCTAGCTGGTCTGTCATAATATAATAGAGACAGTAGATCTAGCTGGTCTGTCATAATATAATAGAGACAGTAGATCTAGCTGGTCTGTCATAATATAATAGAGACAGTAGATCTAGCTGGTCTGTCATAATATAATAGAGACAGTAGATCTAGCTGGTCTGTCATAATATAATAGAGACAGTAGATCTAGCTGGTCTGTCATAATATAATAGAGACAGTAGATCTAGCTGGTCTGTCATAATATAATAGAGACAGTAGATCTAGCTGGTCTGTCATAATATAATAGAGACAGTAGATCTAGCTGGTCTGTCATAATATAATAGAGACAGTAGATCTAGCTGGTCTGTCATAATATAATAGAGACAGTAGATCTAGCTGGTCTGTCATAATATAATAGAGACAGTAGATCTAGCTGGTCTGTCATAATATAATAGAGACAGTAGATCTAGCTGGTCTGTCATAATATAATAGAGACAGTAGATCTAGCTGGTCTGTCATAATATAATAGAGACAGTAGATCTAGCTGGTCTGTCATAATATAATAGAGACAGTAGATCTAGCTGGTCTGTCATAATATAATAGAGACAGTAGATCTAGCTGGTCTGTCATAATATAATAGAGACAGTAGATCTAGCTGGTCTGTCATAATATAATAGAGACAGTAGATCTAGCTGGTCTGTCATAATATAATAGAGACAGTAGATCTAGCTGGTCTGTCATAATATAATAGAGACAGTAGATCTAGCTGGTCTGTCATAATATAATAGAGACAGTAGATCTAGCTGGTCTGTCATAATATAATAGAGACAGTAGATCTAGCTGGTCTGTCATAATATAATAGAGACAGTAGATCTAGCTGGTCTGTCATAATATAATAGAGACAGTAGATCTAGCTGGTCTGTCATAATATAATAGAGACAGTAGATCTAGCTGGTCTGTCATAATATAATAGAGACAGTAGATCTAGCTGGTCTGTCATAATATAATAGAGACAGTAGATCTAGCTGGTCTGTCATAATATAATAGAGACAGTAGATCTAGCTGGTCTGTCATAATATAATAGAGACAGTAGATCTAGCTGGTCTGTCATAATATAATAGAGACAGTAGATCTAGCTGGTCTGTCATAATATAATAGAGACAGTAGATCTAGCTGGTCTGTCATAATATAATAGAGACAGTAGATCTAGCTGGTCTGTCATAATATAATAGAGACAGTAGATCTAGCTGGTCTGTCATAATATAATAGAGACAGTAGATCTAGCTGGTCTGTCATAATATAATAGAGACAGTAGATCTAGCTGGTCTGTCATAATATAATAGAGACAGTAGATCTAGCTGGTCTGTCATAATATAATAGAGACAGTAGATCTAGCTGGTCTGTCATAATATAATAGAGACAGTAGATCTAGCTGGTCTGTCATAATATAATAGAGACAGTAGATCTAGCTGGTCTGTCATAATATAATAGAGACAGTAGATCTAGCTGGTCTGTCATAATATAATAGAGACAGTAGATCTAGCTGGTCTGTCATAATATAATAGAGACAGTAGATCTAGCTGGTCTGTCATAATATAATAGAGACAGTAGATCTAGCTGGTCTGTCATAATATAATAGAGACAGTAGATCTAGCTGGTCTGTCATAATATAATAGAGACAGTAGATCTAGCTGGTCTGTCATAATATAATAGAGACAGTAGATCTAGCTGGTCTGTCATAATATAATAGAGACAGTAGATCTAGCTGGTCTGTCATAATATAATAGAGACAGTAGATCTAGCTGGTCTGTCATAATATAATAGAGACAGTAGATCTAGCTGGTCTGTCATAATATAATAGAGACAGTAGATCTAGCTGGTCTGTCATAATATAATAGAGACAGTAGATCTAGCTGGTCTGTCATAATATAATAGAGACAGTAGATCTAGCTGGTCTGTCATAATATAATAGAGACAGTAGATCTAGCTGGTCTGTCATAATATAATAGAGACAGTAGATCTAGCTGGTCTGTCATAATATAATAGAGACAGTAGATCTAGCTGGTCTGTCATAATATAATAGAGACAGTAGATCTAGCTGGTCTGTCATAATATAATAGAGACAGTAGATCTAGCTGGTCTGTCATAATATAATAGAGACAGTAGATCTAGCTGGTCTGTCATAATATAATAGAGACAGTAGATCTAGCTGGTCTGTCATAATATAATAGAGACAGTAGATCTAGCTGGTCTGTCATAATATAATAGAGACAGTAGATCTAGCTGGTCTGTCATAATATAATAGAGACAGTAGATCTAGCTGGTCTGTCATAATATAATAGAGACAGTAGATCTAGCTGGTCTGTCATAATATAATAGAGACAGTAGATCTAGCTGGTCTGTCATAATATAATAGAGACAGTAGATCTAGCTGGTCTGTCATAATATAATAGAGACAGTAGATCTAGCTGGTCTGTCATAATATAATAGAGACAGTAGATCTAGCTGGTCTGTCATAATATAATAGAGACAGTAGATCTAGCTGGTCTGTCATAATATAATAGAGACAGTAGATCTAGCTGGTCTGTCATAATATAATAGAGACAGTAGATCTAGCTGGTCTGTCATAATATAATAGAGACAGTAGATCTAGCTGGTCTGTCATAATATAATAGAGACAGTAGATCTAGCTGGTCTGTCATAAAATAATAGACTATAGATCTAGCTGTTCTGTCATAAAATAATAGAGACTATAGATCTAGCTGGTCTGTCAAAATATAATAGAGACAGTAGATCTAGATGGTCTGTCATTATATAATACAGACAGTAGATCTAGCTGGTCTGTCATAATATAATAGAGACAGTAGATGTAGCTGGTCTGTCAAATTAATTATCAGATTATACAGATCCACAAACAATTCGAAAACAAATCACATTTTGAAAAACTCCCATATCTACTGGGTGAAATTGTTTTCATTGTTTTCATAAAGCAGTCTTTATTGTTTGAAACTTCTGTATGCGTAATGTTTACTGTTAATTTTTATTGTTTAATACACTTTATATATTCACTTATCTATTATCTACCTCACTTGCTTTGGCCAATGTTAACACAGGTTTCCCATGCCAATAAAGCCCTTGAATTGAATTGACAGACAGACAGAGTATCTATTTCATAAAGTTATCCATTTTAGAGAGAGTTTGTGTAAATTCTAGTCCTAGAATGAAACCTGACACAAATGAATCACCCTGACGAGCCTCTGACCTTTAACAGAACAATGACGTAGGGAACGACTTTGGATGGGCAATCTAGGGCAGTTAGGATCAGAACTTGTCAGAATAATAGAAGAGAAAATGATTTATTTCAGCGTGATTTGTTTAATCACTTACCCAGTGGGTCAGAATTTTACTCTCAACTATCAAACAGTCATGAAATCATAAATAAATGAATTGTCTACACTAAGTATGTGAATTTGATGGACTTTCTAACCTTAAGGCCCAAGAACCAAGTACAAATGCCAATGAAGTCCCTGCTCAGCCCTGGTCCTTTCATTCTGTAAATTCTGGTTCCTAAGCCTTTGAACTGTTTTCAAATGATAGAATGGCTATATAACCGATTTGCAAGAATTACACTGACCTAAGACAGGACATTTGCATTTAGTCTTCAGAATTCATCTGTACATGCTGCTTGCATAGATTGCCCATCCAAGGTGGGTGCCTAGGTCATTGTTCTGTTGGGGCAAGGGCAGAAGCCATTGTTCACAAACAGTGAATAAAATGATGACTGTTGGAGAGGGGGGCAGCTGTGTTGATGTTCATCTTCCTGGAGCAACTGGATGTGGTTAAATTGGCCTGTCTATCTGTAAGATATATTGTGCTACAAACACAAGAGGAGAGAGAGAATTTAGAGAGAATTATTTATTTCAGAATTATGTATTTCTTTAATCACATTCCCAGTGGGTCAGAAGTTTACATACACTCAACTAAATAGGGTTGTAACAAGGGGTGGTTTGTAGACTAAAGGACAGATTAGTGGATAAAACAACTGGGTCTTTGATAACACTAGCCCTAAACTATTTAACATAGTGCAATGACAGAGACACTGGAATTTGTCAACAAAAATATATATATGTTATGAAAACGTGAAAATGATCCAAATAAAGTTCCAGCACAACATGATCAGACTGAACCAACTGCTATCTAGAAATGTTTATAAAGGTAGCTGGCAGCCTGGGCCATTTCTTCCAAGCCCAAAATGTAGGCCCAGAATGAAGCCTGACCTACATTTAAAGTGCTTTTGGGTTACAGCGGCCAAACCGTTGAGGCTAGAAACACAATTCACCCCCAGGAATGCTTGGGAAGTACTCCTTATTTACTCAGACCATTTGACATGAACCATTAACAGTGAATCAATTCCTAAATGTGCCTTCCTTTCTCTTCCCTTAGGAATGCATTGCCTGCTGCTCTAAATTCAACTGGATGACAAAGTAGGTTAGGGTTACCCTAGCAAACTACCATCAATGACAACTAATCAAGCTAGTATAAGGATTATCTGTGTTGATTTTAAGCTTCCTGGAGCAACAGGAAGTGGTTAAATTGACCCTAAAACATGTTTTGAAATCACTGCCTACAGTTATAGCAAAACACTGTATTCAACCCTCTCTGTAAATCAATCATTTTTAACATAAAGGCTTGAAACTCAGGATTATGTAAAATGGTGTCCAGTGAGGAAATGTATTTAATTACAGCTTCCTGTGACAACCGGAAGTGCCTTACATTGGGGTCATAGTTGCTGTTTTGAGGGGTTAAAAAGGTCACATCTTTCCAAAATGTCATATGTGTGATTAGGCAACCCTCATAAACTGGTACATACAAGAAAACCAGGTTTTAAAGTTGTGTTTAATAGCCATCCCATCATTTCAAAACAGTTGAAAGGTTGAGTCATCTCCTGGGAGGAGGTAACCTGCCTATCAACATTAAGTTGTCATAGAGGGTGGGTGCCTTCTGGTGGCTGAACCCGAGATCAATGAGAGAGCTTGTCATTCCCACCTCTCTGTCATTCCAAAAAGTAGACAGGGGGAAAAAATTGTGAAAATTAATCAAATAAATATACATCAAACATGAAAGGATCAGACTTAACTAACTCCTATTTTGAAATGTTGTGTAAAATAAGCATTCTATCATTTAACAATAGTTGAAAGACTGAGTGAATCACCTCTTGAGTTGAGGTTAACAGCCTATACACAGTCAGTTTTATTAGAGGGGGTGAGTGTTGGCTGAACCCGGCAGGGGGGGTTCCGTCTTAGCATGTAATTGAACCCAGCACGGCACTGAATCCATTAAGAACCATATTGAAAAACTCACAAAGTAACTCTTTCAAATACCAGACACATAGCTCAACATAGTGCAATGACTGAGACACTGGAATTTGTAAAAAATATATATATATATATATGTTATGAAAACGTGAAAATGATCCAAATATAGTTCCAGCAGTACATGAGATGATCAGACTGAAGCAACTGTTATTTTGAAATGTTTATAATGTTAGCAGGCAGCCATTTTCTTCCAAGACCAATTAAGGTGACCTTTTAAGGTGCTTTTGGGTTACAGCGGCCAAACCGTTGAGGCTAGAAAAACAATTCAACCACAGGAATGTTTTTGAGGTCCTCCTTATCTACTCCGGCCAATGTGAAATGAATGTATGTATATATGCAACTAGGTCGGACCGACAGAGACGGATTGTCTCTATCTGGTTCCGACAGAAACGGAATGTCTCTATCTGGTTCCGACAGAAACGGAATGTCTCTATCTGGTTCCGACAGAAACGGAATGTCTCTATCTGGTTCCGTTCGGCCAACTTCCGGAAAATCACAAATAAAATAAAATATATTTAAAATAATATATATTAAAAAATATATATATATAAACAAAAATAAAACAAAAAAATGGGGGGGGGGGGATTTCCATATTTAAAAAAAATTAAATTAAAATAAAAATAAAATTTAAATGGGGGGGGGGATTTCCATATTTAAAAAAATTATTTTTCCATAAAATGTTCACATTTTTTTGGTCTTCACCTTCACAGGCGACCCTTACCTTGAGTGGGACTGGGCTGGAGAGCTAGCCCTCGCCGGGGCTAAACAACAACAACCACTTGAAAGTGGGAATCATCTCCTGAGCTGAGGTCGACAGCCTTCAAACATAGTGCAAAAAAAGTGTGTTTGGACTTAGAATATTTTTTGCAAAAAAAAAATTTGTGAAAATTTATCAAATAAAGTTGCAGCTGTCTTTATTAAGATCAAACTTAAGATGAACTAACTGCTATCTTGAAATGTTGAAAAAGTGTTTTTAAATAGTTTAGTCTGATCACTTACCTAGATCACTTTTTAGCACTTTCCAGGAGGGCTCATTTTGTCAAAAATGCAAAAATGATAAAAATTTCAACTCACAGGTACTTTATTAAAGCAAACACAAACATCTGTCATCTCGAAATGTACAAAAAATATCTTTAAATAGCCCCCCATGGTCATCATCTTGAGAGACAAATGGCATATCACCTTGAGAGGTGAAATGACTAGAAATATCACCTTGAGAGGTGAAAAATCGTAAATTTTCACCTCTGAAGGTGTCAGAGTTATGCTCAACAGGGTCTTCTTTCCCCGCTGATTCCACCAAGCCCGTTCCCTTTGCTGTGGTTTCGCTAGATAGTAGGTAGGGACAGTGGGAATCTCGTTCATCCATTCATGCGCGTCACTAATTAGATGACGAGGCATTTGGCTACCTTAGGAGGGTCATATTTACTGCCGCCGTTTATCCCCTCACCTCATCGAATTCCCTCATTTCCATGAGAAAACACGGCCGGAAAGGCGCGACTTACAAGGGCTAGCATGCTGCGGTCAGACATCCTCAAGCGGAAGCCCAGTCGAGTCACGCGGGCGGCAGATGAGCCTTTTCTGCGATTACATACTGCGCATCAGTAGCCCCAGGCTGGAATTCCTGAGGACTTTACAGAGGGCTTGTTACCACCCGGCTATCATCATGTGCTACGCACTACTTGTAGGAGACTTAAACCTCTACTGTGTATGCAATCACTAGTGAAACCATCGGCCGGACTTTGACCTGAAACAACGGAAGAAAGCGCTTCCATTGTATCATTTCCTTACCCGTCAGCCCTCGTCAGCCTTCAGTGACCACCACCTTCCTTCCCTTGTTTGATATTCCTCACTCTCGTGAGGGGGCCACAGTCACCCCGAAGGTGATTTGAGTGCGAAAGAGAAGGTGGACTCGCCTCATTGATTACTCTTTAAGACGAAATCCGGTGGGATCCCGGGCTGTCTGTAGGCTGGTCTACGGTGAATCTCTGGTCGTGGAGTTTTCAATCACAATGACCGTGCCCCGCCTTCCCATTTCAGGAAGTACTACTGGTGACACCGTATTGATCCTGAATCTCATGCCCGCCTCGCCTCGGGCACGAGCCTCCTTGCAATGCCCTATCACCGCGGGGCCTATGAGATCACCACCTCGAGTCTCCGAACGTAGGGGGGACAAACACACATATAATGTGTGAGGTCCCGCTCTCAGGCAAGCCTGAGGCCTGATAGTGCCCGCTACTGGCCAGTCACATGCCATTCCACTTTATGCCTTTTTAAGAGCGTGGAGAGAGCTCCCACTATGACGTGTAGAGTCCCGACGCTGTCCGAGCAAGTAGGGGACGCAAATCTTATGTTACATCACAGCTTTCTGTGATCAGACTGACACCACAATACGCTTAATCAGCCGTCCCCAATGTCTCGGACCTCCCCCCAGCCGTGCCTGGGTTCCAACTTTCTCACTGATTGGTTACCTGCATGCGGGCTTCCAATTCCTTTCTCCCTCCACTGACATGCAGGGTCCTTCGTTCCCCTAGTGCGGACTTCATACCAGAGGGGACCGCGGGCTCGAGCATGTTGCCATGCGAGCCCCCACTCACCCCCCCGGCATTAGCCCGCCTCAGGAGGTTGCCTCTTTCTTTACTCTCCCTTCGGCCAACACTTTATGGAGGGACTGGGGAGGCCCGTAGGGGGCTCCCCATATTCCCTCCCTTCCTTCCGGAGCTTCTCTCGTTCACAGACAAGTCTTACGTTTACCCAAATCAAGGGTCCCTTAGGGGTAGCCTGCTGCCAATACTTAACATATATGTTATAATAGCAACGAACAATGAGACACGCTAATTATATGGTGCTCATTCCTCTCCGGCTCTGAACTGGAACTGGCCATCACCGAGGTTAACAATAACAATGACAATGAGGCACACTAATTATATGGTGCTCATTCTCTCCGGCTCTGAACTGGAACTGGCCATCACCGAGATTAACAATAACATTAACTTAAGAGCAAGCGCTCTAGCTTCCCCCTTATTCCCCTTGGCGCTGCCGCCCATTCCACTCCTACAACTCGTGCAGGAGTGTCCCTGGAGGCTCGACTGATCCTAGGATGAGATGATACTGAGCCCAGTGATCATCTATCTTTGGCCCTCTTCCCCGACCTAGGTGGGGTTCCGCTCATTACACCATGACTCGACATCTTCGCCTCCTCCATGGTTGCCCATGGAGGTGCTCCAACCGTCATGATGCTCCATAGGCAGGGTCCTATTGGATCTCCTAGCAAGCTAGGGCTGCGTTCGATTGGAGTCTAGAGAGGTTCGGTTCCTCCATGAGGCTGGGCTCCTGGGGTCGCAATGAAGGTGCTTCCATAGTCCGGCAAGCACCTACGGTGGTCGCCCACCGAAACTAAGGATGGCTATCCACGCTTTCATCATCCGAGTCCACTGCCTCCCCACCCAGCATATAGAAGTTCCTCAGGACATCCAGGGAGTACAGGAGAGTTCTCCTGCTGAACAGTTTGGCCAGCCGTTTCCGGATTTGCCAACCAGTGATTGCTGTTTTTGTCACCGCCAAAGGACTTCCTGGATAGTTGGCCTCACCGAACCGGCGGGGTCTGTACACTGTACAGCACTACCTCTCTCTTCTTCTAGTGGGGGCAGACTTGCCCCTTCCCCACCGGCTCTCAGCCACATCCCGAGGTACTCTTTCCGCACAACCGTCCTGCGGGTCACTATCCGTGTTACCGCATCATCCGAATGCCATAAACGGTAGACCCTTCTGACTTGGATGGACAGGATATGACAGGCTAACTTCACTATACCCAGCCCACCATCCTGGCCTTTCGAGTATAGCAGCCCATCACAGGTACACTGCGGAAGGTGTAACCACACCTTCACAGCTTTCCTGATCATCCCATCCAGTACCTCAAGGATTTTTTGGCCCTAGCCCGCCGTTGATCCGCTCGGTAAACCATCCTCGGAACCGCATAAACGCCCAACATTCTCACCTTCTGAGAAGGCTTCAGCGGTGAACGCCCCGATCGATCTAATCCAGTTACGGAGTCGTTCGACAGGTTCTGGCTCCATAATGCCATACCACGGGCTCACCCTCATACCCAGGTACGCAACCGACTCCTCCGGTCCGACCATGTGTAGTTTCTCTCCCACACACTATCCAGGATTCACAGAGGTTTATCCGTCGCGCTCTCCGAGTCTTTTGGGCGAGGAATCCGTGGCACTTTCCGGGCGTCCAATTGCAGAATTCTTCCAGAATTAGAATATTGTGCGCCATACCCTCCCACGAACCGCTCACCAGCACGAGGTCATCAGCAAAAGCCAGGGTTGTGATCTGCTGATCATCCAATTTGTACCCCAAGCCGTAGCGTTCAAGGGTGTCAATCAAAGGGTTCAGGGCGAGATTGAACAACAGCGGAGACATCGGGTCTCCCTGCTTCACCCCGACCCTTATGTCAACGGGAGGGACCCGCTCCTCGTTGACTTTAATTGACGTAGTTACTCCTGTGTACGAATCTTGCACGATTTCGATGAAATGTTCATCGAGCCCTCTCTGCCTGAGTACCTCCAGGATGTGCAAGTGGCTCACAGAGTCAAATGCACGCGCAAAATCAACTAGCACCACGGCCAACATCTCGCCTTCCCTCCGGCTGCGCTTGATTAGACCTCCCAAGATCATCAAGTTCTCCGAACACCCAGGTGAGGAAATAAATCCTCTCTGGCGCGGGCTAATGGGACACGGCCGCGCCAGCCTGTGTGTCAGGATTCGAGAGTATAGCCTCAGCACCAACGACCCGATCGTTAGGGGTCTCCACCCAGCCACCTGGGTGAGTAGGACCGGGTCGCTAGTTTTGGGTATCAAGGTCGTTCTGCACTTCTTGAAGGGTACAGGCAGGGTGCCCGCTGTCAACCATGTTGAGAATGTTACTGCTAGCTTTGCGCCGGAGGGATCCCATTCCTTTATCGCCTTCTTCGTTATCCCATCCGGCCCTGCTGCAGTACCATTTTTTATTGCCTTGAGGTTTTCCCCGACCTCAGCTGAGTCGCTGAGATGAGCGATTGGAAGACCCGATTGTCTGCCACCTCTCTAGAGCAGAACTGGCCAAGCCCATGGTATGACTCTGTCACCTCCCACCGACTCTTGAATGCTAAAGCAACCTCAAGTGGCGGGGATGCAGCAGTCACACCTACATTGCCATCCAGAATGTACTCTCCCAATCTTGACCAATTATTTTCATACAGGAACTGTATTCTATGATACTCAGTCGTTTTGGTTTCGCCCATTCCTTCACTTGGCAATGTGGGCCTGCGCTCCCTCGATTGGTTGAGCCTGACTCGGGACCCCGCGCCCTCCACCCAGCAGCAGCTGTAGTTCAAGTGCTGACGATGCGAGCAAGGTAGGGTCTTGCTCTACACCCCTCAAGGACAATTTGACTTCTCCCATTTGAACACCCTCATAGGTAGCTTCCCCAATTAGTGCCCCGCGGAGAATTCCACGGAGCCCTGTTTGGGGTGTTGGTGGTGTTCCGGGTTTGGACAGCAACTTGGTGAGCTTACTCTCTTCTGTTGCTTCCTGGAGAGCGTCGTTCTGCACCTTACCATATCTCAGTTCTCGTCTAATCAGTCTCGCCCCTTCAGCGGTACTACCAGTGGCCTGGCTGTCTGTAGCCTGCCTGTTGGTTGATTTCATCCCAGCCAGTGTATCACTCAGGAGAGCCAGCTTCCTTCGCTCGACCCCCTTTACCTTGTTTTCGATCCATTGTATTTTTTTCTTGCCCACTGTCAGCCCCCTCTCCTTTTCCATACAGTAAATGGCGATGTGTCTGTGCCGTTTGTTGGGTCAGTCCCCCAGCCGTAGCAAACCTCGCTGGACAATGCCCACAAATGTGGTCACTATCTGACTCCATCCGGGTCTCTTCCACACCCCTGCATTTAGGGATGTGACAGGAGATGGAGTGGCTATTCTCGCTTGACTTACCACAAGCTCTACACCCAAACAGCACCTGTACCTCTGGATGAACCACTGCAAAGTGTTTCACTGCACTCCCAATGGTGCTGAGGGCCCTTCCACATCGCCCACATATCACATCTCGGACAGGGAGCAAGAACAGCTGGGCCCCAGTTGGGACTTTTTCTTTTGAGTGACTGGCCAGGGTACGCGCTCTCTTTTTACTTTCAACCGCATGAACTGGCTGTGGTGGCATCACGACATCCCTGCCCCCATCCCGCGATGCTAGGGCAGGTGTCTTTATTTCGCCGACACACTGAGACGCCACCGAGCCCATGTCCCTCCTCTCATCCAGGTCATTGGGGGGATCTGGGTCCGAGGCCTGAGATGTATCCTGGAAGGATACAGTTTCGCAAATTCCTCTTTTGCGAGGAGGAGATTTCTCCCCCTTGGGTCCGGAATTCCACAACCCTTTCATTCCCAAGCAATGATTGGTTTTACACTTTTTTTCCTCTTTTTCGCTCTTTTGAACTGTTATTTTCGATCGCAACTTCTCTTTTCCTATTCGCTCCACCAAGCTTTGCTCCTCACGACCATGCCCTTGGGGTAGCATGCGTGGGTCCAGGTTTGATCCCCCAGTTTGGACACTCTGGGTCGGAAAATGTATCGAATTCATTTCCCTGGTTATCAAGTGGCTAGGATTCGGTCAAGTAGTCACTTGCACCCCGTCAACCCCTTTATTTCTTAACCCGTACACATCGGCGCCTGGTACTCCGCCCCGCCTCCCGCCCACAGGTCCGGGGCGGACACAGTAACCTATAACTGATTTAATGAGCCATTCGCAGTTTCACTGTACCGGCCGTGTGTACTTAGACTTGCATGGCTTAATCTTTGAGACAAGCATATGCTACTGGCAGGATCAACCAGGTAGCCACTCACAACTTAGATGTTTGTACCTGGGCGCACTAAGCAAACAACAACCAGGGACCGGTCCTATCCCGTCAGGGGAGGAGGCCCTGGCGCTATCCACCGTGCGCCCAGCGGGAGGCCCTGAACTGCCCATGGCCGGAGCCACAGGTGACGGGGCGTCGCTCGAGAGGTCTCTTGTCTAGCCGGAGCGCCTATTAGGAACGCCATCAACTGGGCAAAAGGAACCACAACCTCGGACAGACCGCTTGGGTCAACCGGGTAGGTCCACGTTTGAAGACAGGTTTTGAGAATACGTGTTTCTGGCGCCGATGCGTTACGGGATGACCATCACTACATGCTTCGCAGCCTGAGTGTGCCACTCCCCGCACCGGAACACTTGGTCAGACAGTTCGGCTCGAAAATCGCACGAACATTGCGCGGCTGGAGTGTATCGAAATTAGGGGACAAACGTCTCCGAAAGGGGCTCCCCCGATAGAGGCAAATCCACTTGGGTCGGGAGGGAACATCCATCAGAACACCAGCCAAAGGCCGGCCGATAGAGTCCCTCCCAGGTGGAAAACGAATGCAAATCAGTCAGAGGAAATTCAGCTCCCTGGACAACAGAGGACAACCATGGAGACGCACTGTGAAACAAGTATGGGACTGGACTGGAGAGCTAGCCCTCACCGGGACTAAACAACCACCAATCGGTCGCCGAAGGGACGGGCACCTTCATTGGACCAGAACCATGGTCATTGATGAACCTCATGCCCGCCTAGCTGGGATAGAGCAACTGCCCAGGACAGAGCTCAATATCCTCCCATCACCAAGCTGGGAAACGTGGATCAAAAGTTAGGACAAATCGGACGCCGAAGGGTCTGATCAAACCACTAAATCGGACGCTGGCGGCAAATGTCCAAAGTACCATGGTTCCGAGGGGCTCACATCCCTCAAAAGTACCCAGTACTCATTTTCTATTCGGGCTGATCAGTTTGACACCACCCCCGTCTCTCTAGGACATGGAAGTCTTGTTGTCAAAAACCAGGTTTCTGATTTCGCGCCGGTACCTGTCTGGTCGACCCACCCCCGAGTGTGTCATTGACGATCAGGCCAATTTATCGATATAATCCCGGAACCGCACAGGGTTTATGTGTACCCCACAGTTGGGGGTGAAATTCAGTTAAACACAAAACGTGAATAAATCAAAAAGTACACATCCAATCTGGATGGGGGGTTTTTTAAACGAAAGGGCACATATAGACGAGCATTTAGATTTAATTAAAACCGTTTTTGTATAAAACATTTTAATAGAAAATCGTGTTTTAAGTTTTGGAAAATGCAATTGTTGCCCATCACGAGAGAGGGTATGAGACCAAATATGGGACCTCTAGCCCTTCGGGAAGTATTTTTAATAATTTTTTGAAAATTACAGAAATTGGTCGGAAAAATGGCAGAGTCCACACTTTTCACAGCCGTGCACCTGGTGATTGAAAACGTGCATCTGGTAACCCAAAAATGTAAATATGGTTCTAAATGCACTTGCAGGTGTTCCAGACATCCATGCCCGCTATGGGAGCACCCTACTACGGCCCTCTATCAATGGGGGCCCGTCCTGAGTGCTTTATTTACTGTTTAACATATTACGATGGATACTGATTGTTGTGCACCCGGTAACCCAAACATTAAAAGATGGTCCTAAATGCATTTAACGGTCATTCTGATTTTAATGCCCGCTATAGGAGTACCATACTACGGCCCTCTATCCATGGGGGCCCGTCCTGAGTGATTTATTTACAGTTTAAAATATTGCGATGGATACTGATTGTTGTGCACCTGGTGATTGAAAATGTGCACCTGGGAACCTAAAATTACATTAGCGGTGTTACAAAAAATTCATGCCCGCTTGGGACCACCCTAATACGGACCTTTATCCATGGGGGACCCTATACCTCCGTGCACCTGGTGATTGAAAATGTGCACCTGGGAACCTAAAAATTAAAATATTGTCCTAAATGCACTTACCGGTACTCCTCATATGCATGCCCACTATGGGAGTACCATACTACGGCCCTCTATCCATGGGGGCCCGTCCTGAGTGATTTATTTACGGTTTAAAATATTGCGATGGATACTGATTGTTGTGCACCTGGTGATTGAAAATGTGCACCTGGGAACCAAAAAATTTAAATACTGTCCGGTTACTGTGTGTGCCGCCCGGTTACTGTGTGCGCCGCCATCTTGGGCTATATGCCGGTACACCAAAATGTGAATAAATCAAAAAGTACATATCCAATCTGGATGGGGTTTTTTTTAAACGAAAGGGCACACATTTAATTAAAACCGTTTTTGTATAAAACATTTTAATAGAAAATCGTGTTTTAAGTTTTTGGAAAATAGTGAATGTTACCGGAAACATAGGTGCCTGTTAGGGCAATTTGTTTTTGACATGCTCTACTTGTTGCCCATTGAGAGAGAGGGTATGAGACGAAATTTGGGACCTCTAGCCCCTCGGGAAGTATTTTTTATCATTTTATGAAAATTACCGATTTTGGCAGGAAGAAATAAATAGCCGTGCAACTGGTAACCTAAAAATAAACTCATAATTTAAAGTAGTCACCTCGTAAGGTGTTTGAAGGTAGGCACCTGGTAACCTAATAATAAAAAGACTGTCCTAAATGCACTTGTCGGTCATTCTGATATTAATACCCACTATGGGACTATGATAGTGGGCATCTATCCATGGCCCTCTATCCATGGGCGCCCGTCCTGAGTGCTTTATGGACTGTTTAAACTATTCTGATGGATACACATTTTTGTGCACCTGGTGATTGAAAATGTGCATCTGGTAACCCAAAATGGATGGTAAATAAATCACAGAAATTGCACTATGTCCAACTCTGGGTCTGGTGATTGGGGAATTGGGCCAAAAAAAAGGGGGACAGAGCAGCTCACCTCCACAGAGGCTGACTGCTCTGCCCCCCTTAAGGACAGTGGAACTATTGACCTTCAGACCTAAAGGCCTAACTCCCTATCCAGGAACAGGCCTCTCTCTCTGGGCATGAGAGTACACATAAATCCCTAAAGGGTCTCACTCCCTATCCAGGAACAGGCCTCTCTCTCTGGGCATGAGAGTACACATACAGGCAGTTAGGCCCTCACTCACCACCCGGGGAACAACCCTCTATTTCCGGGGATGATTCCAGCAGGGGACCCCCCCCACCTCCACAACCTCGCACACCAGGTGAACCAGGGCACCCACACTTAAGCACCCTTCCCCGGACAATAAAGCAGATAGCCGCGCTGTTAAGAACCGCGTGCACCTGGTCACCCAAAATGGACCTCGTGCACCTGGTCACCCAAAATGGACCTCGTGCACCTGGTCACCCAAAATGGACCTCGTGCACCTGGTCACCCGGCCGCTTTCCACCCAGAACCTAAGTCCACTCTGGGTTACCGGTGGTACTTTTCTACCTGTACCCACCTTCCTTAGTCCGATTGCCCACTCTCTTTTTGGGCTATCGGACTCTGACTTGCCCACTCTCTCTTGGGTCTTTGGGTTACCGGGTGCACGACGTCCGTTTTGGGTTACCAGGTACCGATGGTACTTTTCTACCTGGTACCCACCTTCCTTAGTCCGATTGCCCACTCTCTTTTTGGGCTATCGGACTCTGACTTGCCCACTCTCTCTTGGGTCTTTGGGTTACCGGGTGCACGACGTCCATTTTGGGTTACCAGGTACCGATGGTACTTTTCTACCTGGTACCCACCTTCCTTAGTCCGATTGCCCACTCTCTTTTTGGGCTATCGGACTCTGACTTGCCCACTCTCTCTTGGGTCTTTGGGTTACCGGGTGCACGACGTCCGTTTTGGGTTACCAGGTACCGATGGTACTTTTCTACCTGGTACCCACCTTCCTTAGTCCGATTGCCCACTCTCTTTTTGGGCTATCGGACTCTGACTTGCCCACTCTCTCTTGGGTCTTTGGGTTACCGGGTGCACGACGTCCGTTTTGGGTTACCAGGTACCGATGGTACTTTTCTACCTGGTACCCACCTTCCTTAGTCCGATTGCCCACTCTCTTTTTGGGCTATCGGACTCTGACTTGCCCACTCTCTCTTGGGTCTTTGGGTTACCGGGTGCACGACGTCCATTTTGGGTTACCAGGTACCGATGGTACTTTTCTACCTGGTACCCACCTTCCTTAGTCCGATTGCCCACTCTCTTTTTGGGCTATCGGACTCTGACTTGCCCACTCTCTCTTGGGTCTTTGGGTTACCGGGTGCACGACGTCCGTTTTGGGTTACCAGGTACCGATGGTACTTTTCTACCTGGTACCCACCTTCCTTAGTCCGATTGCCCACTCTCTTTTTGGGCTATCGGACTCTGACTTGCCCACTCTCTCTTGGGTCTTTGGGTTACCGGGTGCACGACGTCCGTTTTGGGTTACCAGGTACCGATGGTACTTTTCTACCTGGTACCCACCTTCCTTAGTCCGATTGCCCACTCTCTTTTTGGGCTATCGGACTCTGACTTGCCCACTCTCTCTTGGGTCTTTTGGGTTACCGGGTGCACGACGTCCGTTTTGGGTTACCGGGTGCCGGTGGTACTTTTCTACCTGTACCCACCTTCCTTAGTCCGATTGCCCACTCTCTCTCTGGGCATCTGGACTCTGACTCCTGGTGCTTCTATGTGCACCTGGTGACCCATTTGTACTGAAGAGGGGAGGTGGAGGAAGACGCCTTCCGTCCCAAAAAAAGATTGGATCGAGTGCTGGCTTACACCCTCTCCCCCGGATTTTGAAGGGCCAGCGAGAGCTCACCGGACGCCGCCGGGACCGCGACGCTTTCCAGGGTTTGGGCCCCTCTCTCGGGGCGAACCCATTCCAGGGCGCCCCTGAACTCTCCCCGGGGCTCCCGCCAGCTTCTCCGGGATCGGTCACGTTACCGCACTGGACGCCTCGCGGCGCCCATCTCCGCCACTCCAAATTCGGGGATCTGAACCCGACTCCCTTCCGAACGGCGTTCGCCGTTACCGGCCTCACACCGTCCACGGGCTGAGCCTCGATCAGAAGGACTCAGGCCCCCGATCGACACCGGGCAAAGCGGTCTTCTATACACCACATTTCCCGTGCCCTCCGGACGGTAGTCAAAGTGAATGGATTGTGGCCGGTCGCCCGGGCTCACCTTCTCAATACGTTTCAGGTCGGCGGTCGGAGCTCCGCAGCCCTAACCTAACCCCGAGCGCTACCCCGAGAACCACATGCGTTACACGGGCAGCACGGAGAGACAAAAGTCCACCGGCAGCCGCGCCAGACCATGCGGGGAACGTGGGCGCCTCTCGCCGGAGCGAGAAGGGAAAGGAAGAGCGCACGGGGGAAGGGAGGTAGAGCCAAAGCTCATCCTCAACGCTACCCACCGAGCCGTCCTGGTCTGAACTTAGGGGGACGAAGGCTGCACATCCCAGGCAAAGGGGCGAATGCGGGGAAGCGGGCTAGGACCGATGACACCCGCGCCGGGAGAAGGGAGAGGCGGGAGGCGTGAGCCCCCTACCCTACCCAACCCGCAGCATAGCTGGATTTTCGGCGCTCAGCCCCATGCCGGCGGCTGGCAACCCGTTAATGATCCTTCCGCAGGTTCACCTACGGAAACCTTGTTACGACTTTTACTTCCTCTAGATAGTTAAGATTGATCGTCTTCTCGGCGCTCCGCCAGGGCCGTGACCGACCTCAGCGGGGCCGATCCGAGGACCTCTCCAATCGGTAGTAGTGACGGGCGGTGTGTACAAAGGGCAGGGACCTGAGCTTATGACCCGCGCTTACTGGGAATTCCTCTCGGTGAAGGGTAGACACACGCTGATCCGCTCAGTGTGTGATCCGCTTTCAATCTGTCAATCCTGTCCGGGCCGGGTGAGGTTTCCCGTGTTGAGTCAAATTAAGCCGCAGGCTCCACTCCTGGTGGTGCCCTTCTGTCAATTCCTTTAAGTTTCAGCTTTGCAACCATACTCCCCGGAACCCAAATACTTTGGTTTCCCGGATGCTGCCCGGCCTCGGACAGACCGCTTGGGTCAACCGGGTAGGTCCACATTTGAAGACAGGGTTTGAGAATACGTGTTTTTGGTGCCGATGCGTTACGGGATGACCATCACCACATGCTTCGCAGCCTGAGTGTGCCACTCCCCGCACCGGAACACCAATGGAGGGCCACTTGGTCAGACAGTTCGGCTCGAAATCGCACTAACGTTGCGCGGCTGGAGCGTATCGAAATTAGGGGACAAACGTTTCCGAAAGGGGCTCCCCCGATAGAGGCAAATCCACTTGGGTCGGGAGGGAACATCCATCAGAACACCAGCCAAAGGCCGGCCGATAGAGTCCCTCCCAGGTGGAAAATGAATGAAAATCAGTCAGAGGAAATTAAACTCCCTGGACAACAGAGGACAACCATGGAGACGGACCGGAAAACAAGTATATTAATGCCCGCTATGGAAACACCCTACTACGGCCCTCTCTCTGTCGGGGGCGACCTGAGTGCATTATGGACATTTTAAAATATCACGATGGATACGCATTGTTGTGCATCTGGTAACCCAAAAATTAAAAGATGGTCCTAATGCATTTAATGGTCATTCTGATTTTAATGCCCGCTATAGGAGCACCCTACTACGGCCCTCTTTCACTCAGGGCCGTCCTGGGTGCTTTATGGACTGTTAGCCAAGTGCTGGAGGAGGAAATAGACCCGTGCACCTGGTGATTGAAAACGTGCATCTGGTAACCCAAAATAGACCCGTGCATCTGGTAACCCAAAAATTCAAATATGGTCCTAAATGCATTTAAGGGTCATTCTGATATTAATGCCCGCTATGGAAACACCCTACTACGGCCCTCTCTCTGTCGGGGGCGACCTGAGTGCATTATGGACACTTTAAAATATCACGATGGATACGCATTGTTGTGCATCTGGTAACCCAAAAATTAAAAGATGGTCCTAAATGCATTTAATGGTCATTCTGATTTTAATGCCCGCTATAGGAGCACCCTACTACGGCCCTCTTTCACTCAGGGCCGTCCTGGGTGCTTTATGGACTGTTAGCCAAGTGCTGGAGGAGGAAATAGACCCGTGCACC
>NC_034179.2:42500-212318 GCF_002021735.2 Oncorhynchus kisutch
GGTCTGTCATAATATAATAGAGACAGTAGATCTAGCTGGTCTGTCATAATATAATAGAGACAGTAGATCTAGCTGGTCTGTCATAATATAATAGAGACAGTAGATCTAGCTGGTCTGTCATAATATAATAGAGACAGTAGATCTAGCTGGTCTGTCATAATATAATAGAGACAGTAGATCTAGCTGGTCTGTCATAATATAATAGAGACAGTAGATCTAGCTGGTCTGTCATAATATAATAGAGACAGTAGATCTAGCTGGTCTGTCATAATAATGATAAGACAGTAGATCTAGCTGGTCTGTCATATAATAGAGACAGTAGATCTAGCTGGTCTGTCATAATATAATAGAGACAGTAGATCTAGCTGGTCTGTCATAATATAATAGAGACAGTAGATCTAGCTGGTCTGTAATTATAATAGAGACAGTAGATCTAGCTGGTCTGTCATAATATAATAGAGACAGTAGATCTAGCTGGTCTGTCATAATATAATAGAGACAGTAGATCTAGCTGGTCTGTCATAATATAATAGAGACAGTAGATCTAGCTGGTCTGTCATAATATAATAGAGACAGTAGATCTAGCTGGTCTGTCATAATATAATAGAGACAGTAGATCTAGCTGGTCTGTCATAATATAATAGAGACAGTAGATCTAGCTGGTCTGTCATATATAATAGAGACAGTAGATCTAGCTGGTCTGTCATAATATAATAGAGACAGTAGATCTAGCTGGTCTGTCATAATATAATAGAGACAGTAGATCTAGCTGGTCTGTCATAATAATAGAGACAGTAGATCTAGCTGGTCTGTCATATATATAGAGACAGATCTAGATGGTCTGTCATATTATAATAGAGACAGTAGATCTAGCTGGTCTGTCATAATATAATAGAGACAGTAGATCTAGCTGGTCTGTCATAATATAATAGAGACAGTAGATCTAGCTGGTCTGTCATAAATAATAGAGACAGTAGATCTAGCTGGTCTGTCATAATATAATAGAGACAGTAGATCTAGCTGGTCTGTCATAATATAATAGAGACAGTAGATCTAGCTGGTCTGTCATAATATAATAGAGACAGTAGATCTAGCTGGTCTGTCATAATATAATAGAGACAGTAGATCTAGCTGGTCTGTCATAATATAATAGAGACAGTAGATCTAGCTGGTCTGTCATAATATAATAGAGACAGTAGATCTAGCTGGTCTGTCATAATATAATAGAGACAGTAGATCTAGCTGGTCTGTCATAATATAATAGAGACAGTAGATCTAGCTGGTCTGTCATAATATAATAGAGACAGTAGATCTAGCTGGTCTGTCATAATATAATAGAGACAGTAGATCTAGCTGGTCTGTCATAATATAATAGAGACAGTAGATCTAGCTGGTCTGTCATAATATAAAGAGACAGACAGTAGATCTAGCTGGTCTGTCATATATAATAGAGACAGTAGATCTAGCTGGTCATAATATAATAGAGACAGTAGATCTAGCTGGTCTGTCATAATATAATAGAGACAGTAGATCTAGCTGGTCTGTCATATATAATAGAGACAGTAGATCTAGCTGGTCTGTCATAATATAATAGAGACAGTAGATCTAGCTGGTCTGTCATAATATAATAGAGACAGTAGATCTAGCTGGTCTGTCATAATATAATAGAGACAGTAGATCTAGCTGGTCTGTCATAATATAATAGAGACAGTAGATCTAGCTGGTCTGTCATAATATAATAGAGACAGTAGATCTAGCTGGTCTGTCATAATATAATAGAGACAGTATCTAGCTGGTCTGTCATAATATAATAGAGACAGTAGATCTAGCTGGTCTGTCATAATATAATAGAGACAGTAGATCTAGCTGGTCTGTCATAATATAATAGAGAGACAGTAGATCTAGCTGGTCTGTCATAATATAATAGAGACAGTAGATCTAGCTGGTCTGTCATAATATAATAGAGACAGTAGATCTAGCTGGTCTGTCATAATATAATAGAGACAGTAGATCTAGCTGGTCTGTCATATATAATAGAGACAGTAGATCTAGCTGGTCTGTCATAAATAGAGACAGTAGATCTAGCTGGTCTGTCATAATATAATAGAGACAGTAGATCTAGCTGGTCTGTCATATATAATAGAGACAGTAGATCTAGCTGGTCTGTCATAATATAATAGAGAGTAGATCTAGCTGGTCTGTCATAATATAATAGAGACAGTAGATCTAGCTGGTCTGTCATAATAATAGAGACAGTAGATCTAGCTGGTCTGTCATATTATAATAGAGACAGTAGATCTAGCTGGTCTGTCATATATAATAGAGACAGTAGATCTAGCTGGTCTGTCATAATATAATAGAGACAGTAGATCTAGCTGGTCTGTCATATATAATAGAGACAGTAGATCTAGCTGGTCTGTCATATATAATAGAGACAGTAGATCTAGCTGGTCTGTCATAATATAATAGAGACAGTAGATCTAGCTGGTCTGTCATAATATAATAGAGACAGTAGATCTAGCTGGTCTGTCATAATATATAGAGACAGTAGATCTAGCTGGTCTGTCATAATATAATAGAGACAGTCTAGATCTAGCTGGTCTGTCATAATATAATAGAGACAGTAGATCTAGCTGGTCTGTCATAATATAATAGAGACAGTAGATCTAGCTGGTCTGTCATAATATAATAGAGACAGTAGATCTAGCTGGTCTGTCATAATATAATAGAGACAGTAGATCTAGCTGGTCTGTCATATAATATAATAGAGACAGTAGATCTAGCTGGTCTGTCATAATATAATAGAGACAGTAGATCTAGCTGGTCTGTCATAATATAATAGAGACAGATCTAGCTGGTCTGTCATAATATAATAGAGACAGTAGATCTAGCTGGTCTGTCATTATAAATAGAGAGAGTAGATAAATAGCTGAAGGGTTAGGATATTAGCTGGTCAGTTATGTAAATAAAGGTAGATCTAATGTCTGTCATTTAATAATAGAGACAGTAGATCTAGCTGGTCTGTCATAATATAATAGAGACAGTAGATCTAGCTGGTCTGTCATATATAATAGAGACAGTAGATCTAGCTGGTCTGTCATAATATAATAGAGACAGTAGATAGCTGGTCTGTCATAATATAATAGAGACAGTAGATCTAGCTGGTCTGTCATAATATAATAGAGACAGTAGATCTAGCTGGTCTGTCATAATATAATAGAGACAGTAGATCTAGCTGGTCTGTCAATTAAATAGAGACAGTAGATCTAGCTGGTCTGTCATAATATAATAGAGACAGTAGATCTAGCTGGTCTGTCATAATATAATAGAGACAGTAGATCTAGCTGGTCTGTCATAATATAATAGAGACAGTAGATCTAGCTGGTCTGTCATAATATAATAGAGAGTAGATCTAGCTGGTCTGTCATAATATAATAGAGACAGTAGATCTAGCTGGTCTGTCATATATAATAGAGACAGTAGATCTAGCTGGTCTGTCATAATATAATAGAGACAGTAGATCTAGCTGGTCTGTCATAATATAATAGAGACAGTAGATCTAGCTGGTCTGTCATAATATAATAGAGACAGTAGATCTAGCTGGTCTGTCATAATATAATAGAGACAGTAGATCTAGCTGGTCTGTCATAATATAATAGAGACAGTAGATCTAGCTGGTCTGTCATATTATAATAGAGACAGTAGATCTAGCTGGTCTGTCATAATATAATAGAGACAGTAGATCTAGCTGGTCTGTCATAATATAATAGAGACAGTAGATCTAGCTGGTCTGTCATATATAATAGAGACAGTAGATCTAGCTGGTCTGTCATATTATAATAGAGACAGTAGATCTAGCTGGTCTGTCATTATAATAGAGACAGTAGATCTAGCTGGTCTGTCATATTATAATAGAGACAGTAGATCTAGCTGGTCTGTCATATTATATAGACAGTAGTAGATCTCTGTCATAATATAATAGAGACAGTAGATCTAGCTGGTCTGTCATAATATAATAGAGACAGTAGATCTAGCTGGTCTGTCATATATAATAGAGACAGTAGATCTAGCTGGTCTGTCATAATATAATAGAGACAGTAGATCTAGCTGGTCTGTCATAATATAATAGAGACAGTAGATCTAGCTGGTCTGTCATAATATAATAGAGACAGTAGATCTAGCTGGTCTGTCATAATATAATAGAGACAGTAGATCTAGCTGGTCTGTCATAATATAATAGAGACAGTAGATCTAGCTGGTCTGTCATAATATAATAGAGACAGTAGATCTAGCTGGTCTGTCATATATAATAGAGACAGTAGATCTAGCTGGTCTGTCATAATATAATAGAGACAGTAGATCTAGCTGGTCTGTCATAATATAATAGAGACAGTAGATCTAGCTGGTCTGTCATAATATAATAGAGACAGTAGATCTAGCTGGTCTGTCATAATATAATAGAGACAGTAGATCTAGCTGGTCTGTCATAATATAATAGAGACAGTAGATCTAGCTGGTCTGTCATAATATAATAGAGACAGTAGATCTAGCTGGTCTGTCATAATATAATAGAGACAGTAGATCTAGCTGGTCTGTCATAAATAATAGAGACAGTAGATCTAGCTGGTCTGTCATAAATAATAGAGACAGTAGATCTAGCTGGTCTGTCATAAATAATAGAGACAGTAGATCTAGCTGGTCTGTCATAATATAATAGAGACAGTAGATCTAGCTGGTCTGTCATATATAATAGAGACAGTAGATCTAGCTGGTCTGTCATAATATAATAGAGACAGTAGATCTAGCTGGTCTGTCATAATATAATAGAGACAGTAGATCTAGCTGGTCTGTCATAATATAATAGAGACAGTAGATCTAGCTGGTCTGTCATATTATAATAGAGACAGTAGATCTAGCTGGTCTGTCATAATATAAAGAGACAGTAGATCTAGCTGGTCTGTCATAATATAATAGAGACAGTAGATCTAGCTGGTCTGTCATAATATAATAGAGACAGTAGATCTAGCTGGTCTGTCATAATATAATAGAGACAGTAGATAGCTGGTCTGTCATAATATAATAGAGACAGTAGATCTAGCTGGTCTGTCATATTATAATAGAGACAGTAGATCTAGCTGGTCTGTCATAATATAATAGAGACAGTAGATCTAGCTGGTCTGTCATAATATAATAGAGACAGTAGATCTAGCTGGTCTGTCATAATATAATAGAGACAGTAGATCTAGCTGGTCTGTCATAATAATAGAGAGACAGTAGATCTAGCTGGTCTGTCATATTATAATAGAGACAGTAGATCTAGCTGGTCTGTCATAATATAATAGAGACAGTAGATCTAGCTGGTCTGTCATAATATAATAGAGACAGTAGATCTAGCTGGTCTGTCATATAAATAGATATAGATACATAATAGCTGAAGGTATATTAGATGGTCATAGTTACGTAGAAAAAAGGAGATCTGATGGTACTGTCAAATAATAGAGACAGTAGATCTAGCTGGTCTGTCATAATATAATAGAGACAGTAGATCTAGCTGGTCTGTCATATATAATAGAGACAGTAGATCTAGCTGGTCTGTCATAATATAATAGAGACAGTAGATCTAGCTGGTCTGTCATAATATAATAGAGACAGTAGATCTAGCTGGTCTGTCATAATATAATAGAGACAGTAGATCTAGCTGGTCTGTCATAATATAATAGAGACAGTAGATCTAGCTGGTCTGTCATATATAATAGAGACAGTAGATCTAGCTGGTCTGTCATAATATAATAGAGACAGTAGATCTAGCTGGTCTGTCATAATATAATAGAGACAGTAGATCTAGCTGGTCTGTCATAATATAATAGAGACAGTAGATCTAGCTGGTCTGTCATATAATAAAGAGACAGTAGATCTAGCGTGGTCTGTCATAATATAATAGAGACAGTAGATCTAGCTGGTCTGTCATAATATAATAGAGACAGTAGATCTAGCTGGTCTGTCATAATATAATAGAGACAGTAGATCTAGCTGGTCTGTCATAATATAATAGAGACAGTAGATCTAGCTGGTCTGTCATAATATAATAGAGACAGTAGATCTAGCTGGTCTGTCATAATATAATAGAGACAGTAGATCTAGCTGGTCTGTCATAATATATAGAGACAGTAGATCTAGCTGGTCTGTCATAATATAATAGAGACAGTAGATCTAGCTGGTCTGTCATAATATAATAGAGACAGTAGATCTAGCTGGTCTGTCAAATTATAATAGAGACAGTAGATCTAGCTGGTCTGTCATAATATAATAGAGACAGTAGATCTAGCTGGTCTGTCATAATATAATAGAGACAGTAGATCTAGCTGGTCTGTCATAATATAAGAGACAGTAGATCTAGCTGGTCTGTCATAATATAATAGAGACAGTAGATCTAGCTGGTCTGTCATATATAATAGAGACAGTAGATCTAGCTGGTCTGTCATAATATAATAGAGACAGTAGATCTAGCTGGTCTGTCATAATATAATAGAGACAGTAGATCTAGCTGGTCTGTCATAATATAATAGAGACAGTAGATCTAGCTGGTCTGTCATAATATAATAGAGACAGTAGATCTAGCTGGTCTGTCATAATATAATAGAGACAGTAGATCTAGCTGGTCTGTCATAATAATAGAGACAGTAGATCTAGCTGGTCTGTCATAATATAATAGAGACAGTAGATCTAGCTGGTCTGTCATAATATAATAGAGACAGTAGATCTAGCTGGTCTGTCATAATATAATAGAGACAGTAGATCTAGCTGGTCTGTCATAATATAATAGAGACAGTAGATCTAGCTGGTCTGTCATAATATAATAGAGACAGTAGATCTAGCTGGTCTGTCATAATATAATAGAGACAGTAGATCTAGCTGGTCTGTCATAATATAATAGGAGACAGTAGATCTAGCTGTTTGTCATATTATATATAGACTTAGTAGATCTATCTGGTGTCTATCATATAATATATAGAGACTTAGTAGATCTGTCTTATTATCATAATAATATAGATCTAGATCTAGCTGGTCATAATATAATAGAGACAGTAGATCTAGCTGGTCTGTCATATAATACAATAGATAAGATAATAGTGAAGAGTAGTGGCTGTCATTCTGTAGAAATTACAGTAGATCTCTGGTTGTCATAATAATAGAGACAGTAGATCTAGCTGGTCTGTCAATATAATAATAGAGACAGTAGATCTAGCTGGTCTGTCATAATATAATAGAGACAGTAGATCTAGCTGGTCTGTCATAATATAATAGAGACAGTAGATCTAGCTGGTCTGTCATAATATAATAGAGACAGTAGATCTAGCTGGTCTGTCATAATATAATAGAGACAGTAGATCTAGCTGGTCTGTCATAATATAATAGAGACAGTAGATCTAGCTGGTCTGTCATAATATAATAGAGACAGTAGATCTAGCTGGTCTGTCATAATATAATAGAGACAGTAGATCTAGCTGGTCTGTCATAATATATAGAGAAGTAGATCTAGCTGGTCTGTCATAATATAATAGAGACAGTAGATCTAGCTGGTCTGTCATAATATAATAGAGACAGTAGATCTAGCTGGTCTGTCATAATATAATAGAGACAGTAGATCTAGCTGGTCTGTCATAATATAATAGAGACAGTAGATCTAGCTGGTCTGTCATAATATAAGAGACAGTAGATCTAGCTGGTCTGTCATAATATAATAGAGACAGTAGATAGCTGGTCTGTCATAATATAATAGAGACAGTAGATCTAGCTGGTCTGTCATAATATAATAGAGACAGTAGATCTAGCTGGTCTGTCATAATATAATAGAGACAGTAGATCTAGCTGGTCTGTCATATTATAAGAGACAGTAGATCTAGCTGGTCTGTCATAATTAATAGAGACAGTAGATCTAGCTGGTCTGTCATAATATAATAGAGACAGTAGATCTAGCTGGTCTGTCATAATATAATAGAGACAGTAGATCTAGCTGGTCTGTCATAATATAATAGAGACAGTAGATCTAGCTGGTCTGTCATAATATAATAGAGACAGTAGATCTAGCTGGTCTGTCATAATATAATAGAGACAGTAGATCTAGCTGGTCTGTCATAATATAATAGAGACAGTAGATCTAGCTGGTCTGTCATAATATAATAGAGACAGTAGATCTAGCTGGTCTGTCATAATATAATAGAGACAGTAGATCTAGCTGGTCTGTCATTATAAATAGAGACAGTAGATCTAGCTGGTCTGTCAAATATAATAGAGACAGTAGATCTAGCTGGTCTGTCATAATATAATAGAGACAGTAGATCTAGCTGGTCTGTCATAATATAATAGAGACAGTAGATCTAGCTGGTCTGTCATATATAATAGAGACAGTAGATCTAGCTGGTCTGTCAATATAATAGAGACAGTAGATCTAGCTGGTCTGTCATATATAATAGAGACAGTAGATCTAGCTGGTCTGTCATAATATAATAGAGACAGTAGATCTAGCTGGTCTGTCATAATATAATAGAGACAGTAGATCTAGCTGGTCTGTCATATAATAATATAAATATAGATAGTGGAAGGTCTATGGCTGGTCATTCTGTAAAATAACAGTAGATCTGGATTGGTCTCATATAATAATAGAGACAGTAGATCTAGCTGGTCTGTCATTATAATAGAGACAGTAGATCTAGCTGGTCTGTCATAATTAATAGAGACAGTAGATCTAGCTGGTCTGTCATATAATAGAGACAGTAGATCTAGCTGGTCTGTCATAATATAATAGAGACAGTAGATCTAGCTGGTCTGTCATAATATAATAGAGACAGTAGATCTAGCTGGTCTGTCATAATATAATAGAGACAGTAGATCTAGCTGGTCTGTCATAATATAATAGAGACAGTAGATCTAGCTGGTCTGTCATAATATAATAGAGACAGTAGATCTAGCTGGTCTGTCATAATATAATAGAGACAGTAGATCTAGCTGGTCTGTCATATATAATAGAGACAGTAGATCTAGCTGGTCTGTCATAATTTAATAGAGACAGTAGATCTAGCTGGTCTGTCATATATAATAATAGAGACAGTAGATCTAGCTGGTCTGTCATAATATAATAGAGACAGTAGATCTAGCTGGTCTGTCATAATATAATAGAGACAGTAGATCTAGCTGGTCTGTCATAATATAATAGAGACAGTAGATCTAGCTGGTCTGTCATAATAAATAGAGACAGTAGATCTAGCTGGTCTGTCATAATATAATAGAGACAGTAGATCTAGCTGGTCTGTCATAATATAATAGAGACAGTAGATCTAGCTGGTCTGTCATAATATAATAGAGACAGTAGATCTAGCTGGTCTGTCATAATTATAATAGAGACAGTAGATCTAGCTGGTCTGTCATAATATAATAGAGACAGTAGATCTAGCTGGTCTGTCATAATATAATAGAGACAGTAGATCTAGCTGGTCTGTCATAATATAATAGAGACAGTAGATCTAGCTGGTCTGTCATAATATAATAGAGACAGTAGATCTAGCTGTCTGTCATAATATAATAGAGACAGTAGATCTAGCTGGTCTGTCATAATAATAGAGACAGTAGATCTAGCTGGTCTGTCATAATATATAGAGACAGTAGATCTAGCTGGTCTGTCATAATATAATAGAGACAGTAGATCTAGCTGGTCTGTCATAATATATAGAGACAGTAGATCTAGCTGGTCTGTCATAATATAATAGAGACAGTAGATCTAGCTGGTCTGTCATATATAATAGAGACAGTAGATCTAGCTGGTCTGTCATAATATAATAGAGACAGTAGATCTAGCTGGTCTGTCATAATATAATAGAGACAGTAGATCTAGCTGGTCTGTCATAATATAATAGAGACAGTAGATCTAGCTGGTCTGTCATAATATATAGAGACAGTAGATCTAGCTGGTCTGTCATAATATAATAGAGACAGTAGATCTAGCTGGTCTGTCATAATATAATAGAGACAGTAGATCTAGCTGGTCTGTCATATATAATAGAGACAGTAGATCTAGCTGGTCTGTCATAATATAATAGAGACAGTAGATCTAGCTGGTCTGTCATAATATAATAGAGACAGTAGATCTAGCTGGTCTGTCATAATTATAATAGAGACAGTAGATCTAGCTGGTCTGTCATAATATAATAGAGACAGTAGATCTAGCTGGTCTGTCATAATATAATAGAGACAGTAGATCTAGGTCTGTCATAATATAATAGAGACAGTAGATCTAGCTGGTCTGTCATTATAATAGAGACAGTAGATCTAGCTGGTCTGTCATAATATAATAGAGACAGTAGATCTAGCTGGTCTGTCATATTATAATAGAGACAGTAGATCTAGCTGGTCTGTGTAATATAATATAGAGAGAGTAGATCTAGCTGGTCTGTCATAATATAATAGAGACAGTAGATCTAGCTGGTCTGTCATAATATAATAGAGACAGTAGATCTAGCTGGTCTGTCATAATATAATAGAGACAGTAGATCTAGCTGGTCTGTCATAATATAATAGAGACAGTAGATCTAGCTGGTCTGTCATATTATAATAGAGACAGTAGATCTAGCTGGTCTGTAATATAATAGAGACAGTAGATCTAGCTGGTCTGTCATAATATAATAGAGACAGTAGATCTAGCTGGTCTGTCAAAATTAATAGAGACAGTAGATCTAGCTGGTCTGTCAAATTATAATAGAGACAGTAGATAGCTGGTCTGTCATATATAATAGAGACAGTAGATCTAGCTGGTCTGTCATAATATAATAGAGACAGTAGATCTAGCTGGTCTGTCATAATATAATAGAGACAGTAGATCTAGCTGGTCTGTCATATTATAATAGAGACAGTAGATCTAGCTGGTCTGTCATAATATAATAAGACAGTAGATCTAGCTGGTCTGTCATAATATAATAGAGACAGTAGATCTAGCTGGTCTGTCATAAGTAATAGAGACAGTAGATCTAGCTGGTCTGTCATAATAAATAGAGAGACAGTAGATCTAGCTGGTCTGTCATAATATAATAGAGACAGTAGATCTAGCTGGTCTGTCATAATATAATAGAGACAGTAGATCTAGCTGGTCTGTCATAATATAATAGAGACAGTAGATCTAGCTGGTCTGTCATAATATAATAGAGACAGTAGATCTAGCTGGTCTGTCATAATATAATAGAGACAGTAGATCTAGCTGGTCTGTCATAATATAATAGAGACAGTAGATCTAGCTGGTCTGTCATAATATATAGAGACAGTAGATCTAGCTGGTCTGTCATAATATAATAGAGACAGTAGATCTAGCTGGTCTGTCATAATATAATAGAGACAGTAGATCTAGCTTCTGTCATAATATAATAGAGACAGTAGATCTAGCTGGTCTGTCATAATATAATAGAGACAGTAGATCTAGCTGGTCTGTCATAATATAATAGAGACAGTAGATCTAGCTGGTCTGTCATAATATAATAGAGACAGTAGATCTAGCTGGTCTGTCATAATATAATAGAGACAGTAGATCTAGCTGGTCTGTCATAATATAATAGAGACAGTAGATCTAGCTGGTCTGTCATAATATAATAGAGACAGTAGATCTAGCTGGTCTGTCATAATATAATAGAGACAGTAGATCTAGCTGGTCTGTCATAAATAATAGAGACAGTAGATCTAGCTGGTCTGTCATAATATAATAGAGACAGTAGATCTAGCTGGTCTGTCATAATATAATAGAAAGTAGATCTATGGTCTGTCATAATATAATAGAGACAGTAGATCTAGCTGGTCTGTCATAATATAATAGAGACAGTAGATCTAGCTGGTCTGTCATATATAATAAGAGACAGAGAGATCTAGCTGGTCTGTCATAATATAATAGAGACAGTAGATCTAGCTGGTCTGTCATAATATAATAGAGACAGTAGATCTAGCTGGTCTGTCATAATATAATAGAGACAGTAGATCTAGCGGTCTGTCATAATATAATAGAGACAGTAGATCTAGCTGGCTGTCATAATATAATAGAGACAGTAGATCTAGCTGGTCTGTCAAAATATAATAGAGACAGTAGATCTAGCTGGTCTGTCATAATATAATAGAGACAGTAGATCTAGGGTTGTCATCATAATATAAAGAGAGACAGTATCTAGCTGGTCTGTCATAATATAATAGAGACAGTAGATCTAGCTGGTCTGTCATAATATAATAGAGAGTAGATCTAGCTGGTCTGTCATTATAATAGAGACAGTAGATCTAGCTGGTTGTCATAAATATAGAGACAGAGATCTAGCTGGTCTCTGTCATATTATAAATAGAGACAGTAGATCTAGCTGGTCTGTCATAATATAATAGAGACAGTAGATCTAGCGTGGTCTGTCATAATAAATAGAGACAGTAGATCTAGCTGGTCTGTATATAATATAATAGATCTACACATATAATAAATAATAGAGACAGTATATTGGCGGTCATAGTTATTAGAAATAAAGTTTGTCCCTGATTGTCTCCATTAATTAATAGAGACAGAGATCTAGATGGTCTGTCATAACTGTAATAGAGACAGTAGATACTAGCTGGTCAGTCATAATGTAATATGAGACAGTAGATTAGATGGTATGTTATATGTAATAGAAACAGCAGATCTAGCTGGTCTGTATAAGTACAATAGAGACATTGTTAATTGGTCTGTCAGAATATGAGAAAGACTGTCGATCTCAGATGGTCTGTCATAATTACAATAGAGAAAGAGACAGTCAGATTAGCTGGTCTGTATATAATAGAGACAGAAGATTCTGCTGGTTCATAATAGTAGGCCAGTAGATCTAGCTGTATAAGTTCATAATCAATAGAGACTTGATCTATCTGGTATGCTAAATGAGAAGACGAGATCTAGCTGGTCTTGTCACCTACATAGAGGACAGTAGATCTAGACTGGCTGTCATCTATAATTAGACAGTAGATCTAGCTGGCTCTGTCTAATATAGAGACAGTAGTCTAGCTGGTCTGTCATAATTAGAGACGGTAGATCTAAGCTGGTCTTGTCATACTATATACGAGACAGTAGATCTAGCTGGTCTGTCATAATATAATAGAGACAGTAGATCTAGCTGGTCTGTCATAATATAATAGAGTAGTCGATCTAGCTGGTCTGTCATAATATAATAGAGACAGTAGATCTAGCTGGTCTGTCATAATATAATAGAGACAGTAGATCTAGCTGGTCTGTCATAAATAATAAGCTGGTCTGTCATAATATAATAGAGACAGTAGATCTAGCTGGTCTGTCATAATATAATAGAGACAGTAGATCTAGCTGGTCTGTCATATTATAATAGAGACAGTAGATCTAGCTGGTCTGTCATAATATAATAGAGACAGTAGATCTAGCTGGTCTGTCATAATAATAGAGACAGTAGATCTAGCTGGTCTGTCATAATATAATAGAGACAGTAGATCTAGCTGGTCTGTCATATTATAATAGAGACAGTAGATCTAGCTGGTCTGTCATAATATAATAGAGACAGTAGATCTAGCTGGTCTGTCATAATATAATAGAGACAGTAGATCTAGCTGGTCTGTCATAATATAATAGAGACAGTAGATCTAGCTGGTCTGTCATATTATAATAGAGACAGTAGATCTAGCTGGTCTGTCATAATTAATAGAGAAGAGACAGTAGATCTAGCTGGTCTGTCATAATATAATAGAGACAGTAGATCTAGCTGGTCTGTCATAATATAATAGAGACAGATCTAGCTGGTCTGTCATAATATAATAGAGACAGTAGATCTAGCTGGTCTGTCATAGAGACAGTAGATCTAGCTGGTCTGTCATATTATAATAGAGACAGTAGATCTAGCTGGTCTGTCATATTATAAAGAGACAGTAGATCTAGCTGGTCTGTCATATTATAATAGAGACAGTAGATCTAGCTGGTCTGTCATAATATAATAGAGACAGTAGATCTAGCTGGTCTGTCAAAATATAATAGAGACAGTAGATCTAGCTGGTCTGTCATAATACAATAGAGAAAGAGACAGTAGATCTAGCTGGTCTGTCATAATTCAATAGAGAAAGAGACAGTAGATCTAGCTGGTCTGTCATAATACAATAGAGACAGTAGATCTAGCTGGACAGTCATGTTATAATAGAGAGTAGATCTAGCTGGTCTGTCATGTTATAATAGAGAGTAGATCTAGCTGGTCTGTCATGTTATAATAGAGACAGAAGATCTAGCTGGTCTGTCATAATACAATAGAGAAAGAGACAGTAGATCTAGCTGGTCTGTCATATAATAGAGACAGAAGATCTAGCTGGTCTCATAATAGTAGGCAGTAGATCTAGCTGGTATGTCATAATACAAAAGAGACAGTAGATCTAGCTGGTCTGTCACGATACAATAGAGACAGTAGATCTAGCTGGTCTATCATAATACAATAGAGGACAGTAGATCTAGCTGGTCTATCATAATATAATAGAGACAGTAGATCTAGCGGGTTTATCATAATATAGAGACATGAGATATAGCTGGTCTGTCACAATACAATAGAGAGAGTAGATCTAGCTGGGCTGTCATAATATAATAGAGACAGTAGATCTAGCTGGTCTGTCATAATACAATAGAGAAAGAGACAGTATATATAGATGGTCTGTCATGTTATAATAGAGACAGTAGATCTAGCTGGTCTGTCATAATGTAATAGAGAGTAGATCTAGCTGGTCTGTCATAATACAATAGAGACAGTAGATCTAGCTGGACAGTCATGTTATAATAGAGAGTAGATCTAGCTGGTCTGTCATGTTATAATAGAGAGTAGATCTAGCTGGTCTGTCATGTTATAATAGAGACAGAAGATCTAGCTGGTCTGTCATAATACAATAGAGAAAGAGACAGTAGATCTAGCTGGTCTGTCATATAATAGAGACAGAAGATCTAGCTGGTCTCATAATAGTAGGCAGTAGATCTAGCTGGTATGTCATAATACAATAGAGACAGTAGATCTAGCTGGTCTGTCACGATACAATAGAGACAGTAGATCTAGCTGGTCTATCATAATATAATAGAGACAGTAGATCTAGCGGGTTTATCATAATATAGAGACATGAGATCTAGCTGGTCTGTCACAATACAATAGAGAGAGTAGATCTAGCTGGGCTGTCATAATATAATAGAGACAGTAGATCTAGCTGGTCTGTCATAATATAGAGACAGTGGATCTAGCTGGTATGTCATAATACAATAGAGACAGTAGATCTAGCTGGTCTGTCATAATACAATAGAGACAGTAGATCTAGCTGGTCTGTCACGATACAATAGAGACAGTAGATCTAGCGGGTCTGTCATGCTATAATAGAGACAGTAGATCTAGCTGGTCTGTCATGTTATAATAGAGACAGTAGATCTAGCTGGTCTGTCATGTTATAATAGAGAGTAGATCTAGCTGGTCTGTCATGTTATAATAGAGACAGTAGATCTAGCGGGTCTGTCATGTTATAATAGAGACAGTAGATCTAGCTGGTCTGTCATGTTATAATAGAGACAGTAGAATTAGCAGGTCTCTCATAATACAATAGAGACAGTAGATCTAGCGGGTCTGTCATAATATAATAGAGACGGTAGATCTAGCTGGTCTGTCATAATATAATACAAACAGTAGATCTAGCTGGTCTGTCATATTATAATAGAGACAGACAGTAGGTCTAGCTGATCTGTCAAATTATAAAAGCGACAGTAGATCTAGTTGGTCTGTCATGTTATAATAGAGACAGTAGATCTAGCGGGTCTGTCATAATATAATAGAGACAGTAGATCTAGCTGGTCTGTCATAATTTAGAGACAGTAGATCTAGCTGGTATGCCATAATATAGAGACAGTAGATCTAGCTGGTCTGTCATAATACAATAGAGACAGTAGAATTAGCTGGTCTCTCATAATACAATAGAGACAGTAGATCTAGCGGGTCTGTCATAATATAATAGAGACGGTAGATCTAGCTGGTCTGTCATAATATAATAGAGACGGTAGATCTAGCTGGTCTGTCATAATATAATAGAGACGGTAGATCTAGCTGGTCTGTCATAATTTAGAGACAGTAGATCTAGCTGGTATGCCATAATATAGAGACAGTAGATCTAGCTGGTCTGTCATATTATAATAGAGACAGACAGTAGGTCTAGCTGATCTGTCAAATTATAAAAGCGACAGTAGATCTAGTTGGTCTGTCATGTTATAATAGAGACAGTAGATCTAGCGGGTCTGTCATAATATAATAGAGACAGTAGATCTAGCTGGTCTGTCATAATTTAGAGACAGTAGATCTAGCTGGTATGCCATAATATAGAGACAGTAGATCTAGCTGGTCTGTCATAATACAATAGAGACAGTAGAATTAGCTGGTCTCTCATAATACAATAGAGACAGTAGATCTAGCGGGTCTGTCATAATATAATAGAGACGGTAGATCTAGCTGGTCTGTCATAATATAATAGAGACGGTAGATCTAGCTGGTCTGTCATAATATAATAGAGACGGTAGATCTAGCTGGTCTGTCATAATTTAGAGACAGTAGATCTAGCTGGTATGCCATAATATAGAGACAGTAGAATTAGCTGGTCTCTCATAATACAATAGAGACAGTAGATCTAGCGGGTCTGTCATAATATAATAGAGACGGTAGATCTAGCTGGTCTGGCATAATATAATACAAACAGTAGATCTAGCTGGTCTGTCATATTATAAAAGCGACAGTAGATCTAGTTGGTCTGTCATAACATAGAGACAGTAGATCTAGCTGGTCTGTCATAATATAATAGTGACAGTAGATCTAGCTGGTCTGTCATAATATAATAGAGACGGTAGATCTAGCCAGTCTGTCATAATATAATAGAGACGGTAGAGCTAGCTGGTCTGTCATATTATAATAGACAGAAGATCTAGCTGATCTGTCAAATTATAAATGCGACAGTAGATCTAGTTGGTCTGTCATGTTATAATAGAGACAGTAGATCGAGCTGGTCTGTCATGTTATAATAGAGACAGTAGATCGAGCGGGTCTGTCATGTTATAATAGAGACAGTAGATCTAGCTTGTCTGTCATAACGTAATAGAGACAGTAGATCTAGCTGGTCTGTCATAACGTAATAGAAACAGTAGATCTAGCTGGTCTGTCATAATGTAAGAGAGACAATTGATCTAGCTGGTCTGTCATATTGTAATAGACACAGTAGAACCAACTGGTCTGTCATAGAGACAGTAGATCTAGCTGGACTGTCATATTATAAAAGCGACAGTAGATCTAGCTGGTCTGTCATAGTGTTATTTTACTGCTGCTCGTTAATTATTAGTTACTTTTATCTCTTATTCTTATTTTTTATGTATTTTTCTTTTAACTGCATCTATGGTTAGTGCTTGTAAGTAAGCACTTCACTGTAAGGTCTACACCTGTTGTATTCGGTGCAGGTTGTAACGGTTTTGACTTGAGGTTATTATTTATAGGGGTGCCAGGTAGGTTGTGCCTACCAGAGAAAACATTAGTTTCTCCTTTTGGTTTGGGAGGGAATGAGTCCCATCGTCAAGTCTACACCAATACAAAGGACTTATGTAGAAGTAAGGATGGAAATAAACTTTTCATAACCCCTTAAAACATTGGAAAGAACTTCAAAAACAACTATATTATTTTGCGTGGGTTGTATTAGCAACACCAATGATTACACACACATATAATAATATCACAATGAGTTCTGGTTCCTCCGGAAATGTCCTGTACCTCGGGCCTAAAAAGAGTCCAGCCCGGTAAAGGAGTTCAGGGAACTCAAGTGACTTTTGTCACGCAATGTTTGTTCGTTCATTCAGTGTAGCCTAAACCCAGTATTAAATCATACAAACAATAACAATTATTTTACCACAGAACTTTAAAGCGTATCAACTCTTACTAAGTCCTCAACTACAACTAACTACATAAATCATCACAGTATACATCACATCAAAACAAATGAAATACCGTATACAAAAAGGTTGTAGTCAGTCGGTCAGTCAGACAATCCAATCCGCCAACAGATCTCCAGCGGAGAAAGGCCACGAAGAACGGAGAGGTGTAGTCCACAGACGCAAAGAGTGGATCCGATCCTGGGTAAACTCTATCAGGCTACAAAACACACGTTTAACGGCAACAAAACAAACGGAATAGAGAAGCTTCGGAACTGAGGGTTGAACACATCCTCATTCACGTCTCCATCACAACCCACTTTTGCGCAGCTGATGCTGGCTATTTAATTGGGAATTAAAGGGAAAGCGCCCTATTGGAAGGAGAAGCACTGCGACGGTTCAGAAAAATTCAGGGCCGTCACAATGTGTCAAATAAAATGTCATTTGATTTGAGGCTGATTGGTCTGCTATTTGAGCCAGTAAAAGGGGCTTTACTCTTCTTAGGTAGTGGAATGACTCTAGCTTCACTCCAGACCTGACTGCACCCACTCTCTAGTAGGCTTAAATTGAAGATGTGGCAAATAGAAGTGGCAATATCGTCCGCTATTATTATCCTCAGTAATTGTCTATTCAAGTTGTCAGATCCCGGTGGTGTGTAAATATAATTTCATTTTCATTTTTCATTTTTGGCAAAGCATTTAATAGTGGGTGAGCCTGTATTACATTACAGCTTTACTGGTAGGACATGCAATTCAGAAAACAAGTTTTTAGATGTGTTATAATTCTCATGACCATGCCTGTCTGACTATTATTCTGTGATGTTTATAGAGGTTACAAACTAAATACTGCTACAGTACTATTGTGACTTGTTATTATACTAATATTATACTACTGCTGAATACTGTCTTGATAGATGTTTTAACATGACTCCTGTCTGGCCACTAAAGGGAGCCACAGATCCACTTACCAGCTGCCTTACTGTCCTCTGGTTGACCAGCCCATTAGACCATGTGTCTCAGTATACTGTCCTCTGGTTGACCAGCCCATTAGACCATGTGTCTCAGTATACTGTCCTCTGGTTGACCAGCCCATTAGACCATGTGTCTCAGTATACTGTCCTCTGGTTGACCAGCCCATTAGACCATGTGTCTCAGTATACTGTCCTCTGGTTGACCAGCCCATTAGACCATGTGTCTCAGTATACTGTCCTCTGGTTGACCAGCCCATTAGAACATGTGTCTCAGTATAATGTCCTCTGGTTGATCAGCCCATTAGACCATGTGTCTCAGTATACTGTCCTCTGGTTGACCAGCCCATAAGACCATGTGTCTCAGTACACTGTCCTCTTGTTGACCAGCACATTAGACCATGTGTCTCAATATACTGTCCTCTGGTTGACCAGCCCATTAGAACATGTGTCTCAGTATAATGTCCTCTGGTTGACCAGCCCATTAGACCATGTGTCTCAGTATACTGTCCTCTGGTTGACCAGCCCATTAGAACATGTGTCTCAGTATAATGTCCTCTGGTTGATCAGCCCATTAGACCATGTGTCTCAGTATACTATCCTCTGGTTGACCAGCCCATTAGAACATGTGTCTCAGTATAATGTCCTCTGGTTGACCAGCCCATTAGACCATGTGTCTCAGTATACTGTCCTCTGGTTGACCAGCCCATTAGACCATGCGTCTCAGTATACTGTCCTCTGGTTGACCAGCCCATTAGACCATGTGTCTCAGTATACTGTCCTCTGGTTGACCAGCCCATTAGACCATGTGTCTCAATATACTGTCCTCTGGTTGACCAGCCCATTAGACCATGTGTCTCAGTATACTGTCCTCTGGTTGACCAGCCCATAAGACCATGTGTCTCAGTACACTGTCCTCTTGTTGACCAGCACATTAGACCATGTGTCTCAATATACTGTCCTCTGGTTGACCAGCCCATTAGACCATGTGTCTCAGTATACTGTCCTCTGGTTGACCAGCCCATTAGACCATGTGTCTCAGTATATTGTCCTCTGGTTGACCAGTCCATTTGAACATGTGTCTCAGTATACTGTCCTCTGGTTGACCAGTCCTTTAGAACATGTGTCTCAGTATACTGTCCTCTGGTTGACCAGCCCATTAGACCATGTCTTTTTTAAACCAGGATTTATCAAGGAATAAGGTCTAGGCTATATTAGTGAATGCAAGGTCACTGCTAGAATGGCCATGCTTAGGCCTGCTGCCTTTCCTCCTAATGTTACCCTTTAAGGCCTACTGTATAATGTAGGCATATCTCTGAGGCCAGGATAGTGGTTTGCTAAAGCTACTTAGTATTTCCCAACCATCTATGTCCTGGGCCTGTTCCTCTGAATGTACTGTTAAACATTCTGGCACATTAAAAGCTTAGGTTGAATAGGAGTAAGTGGTTTCTGTGAGTTACATCATTAAGGTTAATAATATATGCACAATTTATGCTGGCTTTTCCTTATGGTTTGGCAGTGTTTCACATCATTCCCCTTGTGACACATTAACTCAGACCAGTAAGAATTCCCCAAACCTATTCATGTTTCTGGAAGTTAAATCCAGATGCACTAAAAGCATTAAGGATATTTCTCCATGTGAGAAAGGTAAGAAATAGTCACACATTTTACTTTCTGTTAAGATGTCTAGAGACCTAGCTAAATGTATCCATGTCTAGTCCAACATTCATTCAGTGTACGATATTTCTATATAGAGCTGAATAACTCACCACTGATATATACAGTCTGAAATGCTGTAAAATACACAGACAGATCTTGTAAAGGACCTACTGTAAATTGTAGTGAACAATGGCTGCTTGTTCTTCTTGTTAAATCCAGCAAGTGGCAGCAGCTTATCGCAGAGAAGCTCTCCAAGGTAGCAGCTGTTCAGAGAGCTGTTATTGTAATGGATCTCTTCATTCACATGAAGAGGCATCACTACCGACCCTGGTTCGATTCCAGGCTGTATCACAACCGGCCGTGATTGGGAGTCCCATAGGGTGGTGCGTAATTTGTTCTGACTTGCCAAGTTAACTTGTCTAGTTAAAATAGGTTCAACAAAATTTTACAAAAAAAAAGATAATCTACAGTTATCTACAGTCTAAGGAATACTGAAGTATAAATACAAGCATTTCATAAGTGTCAAAAGCTTTTGTTTACAATTACATTAATTGATGCAAAGAGTCAATATTTGCAGTGTTGACCCTTCTTTTTCAAGATCTCTGCAATCTGCCCTGGCATGCTGTCAATTAACTTCTGGGCCACATCCTGACTGATGGCAGCCCATTCTTGCATAATCAATGCTTGGAGTTTGTCAGAATTTGTGGGGTTTTGTTTGTCCACCCGCCTCTTAAGGATTGACCACAAGTTCTCAATGGGATTAAGGTCTGGGGAGTTTCCTGGCCATGGACCCAAAATATCAATGTTTTGTTCTCCGAGCCACTTAATTCTTACTTTTGCCTTATGGCAAGGTGCTCCATCATGCTGGAAAAGGCATTGTTCGTCGCCAAACTGTTCCTGAATGATTGGGAGAAGTTGTTCTCTGAGGATGTGTTGGTACCATTCTTTATTTATGGCTGTGTTCTTAGGCAAAATTGTGAATGAGCCCACTCCCTTGGCTGAGAAGCAACCCCACACATGAATGGTCTCAGGAAGCTTTACTGTTGGCATGACACAGGACTGATGGTAGCGCTCACCTTGTGTTCTCCGGACAAGATTCTTTCCGGATACCCCAAACAATCGGAAAGGGGATTCATCAGAGAAAACGACTTTACCCCAGTCCTCAGCAGTCCAATCCCTGTACCTTTTGCAGAATATCAGTCTGTCCCTGATGTTTTCCCTGGAGAGAAGTGCCTTCTTTGCAGCTCTTCTTGACACTAGGCCATCCTCCAAAAGTATTCGCCTCACTGTGCGTGCAGATGCATGTTAAGGGATTTTTTAAAATCAATAATGACTAATTATGTATACATTTCAATCAGGACTGTCTAATCAGAATACTATTATGTTACTGTATAGATGTATGAATTTTCTTTTGATCCTAGTACTGAATATAATGTGTGTAAATATAATCAAGAATTAGAACAATGACTGTCTGTTCCTTGGTAGAAATGAATGAATGAACTTATCGTCAGACTCTCCTGTACTCCCTGTTCACTCCCTGTTCACCCACGACTGCGTGGCCACGCACGCCTCCAACTCAATCATCAAGTTTGCGGACGACACAACAGTGGTAGGCTTGATTACAAACAACGACGAGACGGCCTACAGGGAGGAGGTGAGGGCCCTCGGAGTGTGGTGTCAGGAAAATAACCTCACACTCAACGTCAACAAACTAAAGAGATGATTGTGGACTTCAGGAAACAGCAGAGGGAACACCCCCCTATCTACATCGATGGAACAGTAGTGGAGAGGGTAGCAAGTTTTAAGTTCCTCGGCATACACATCACAGACAAACTGAATTGGTCCACCCACACAGACAGCATCGTGAAGAAGGCGCAGCAGCGCCTCTTCAAACTCAGGAGGCTGAAGAAATTCGGCTTGTCACCAAAAGCACTCACAAACTTCTACAGATGCACAATCGAGAGCATCCTGGCGGGCTGTATCACCGCCTGGTACGGCAACTGCTCCGCCCACAACCGTAAGGCTCTCCAGAGGGTAGTGAGATCTGCACAACGCATCACCGGGGGCAAATTACCTGCCCTCCAGGACACCTACACCACCCGATGTTACAGGAAGGCCATAAAGATCATCAAGGACAACAACCACTCGAGCCACTGCCTGTTCACCCCGCTATCATCCAGAAGGCGAGGTCAGTACAGGTGCATCAAAGCTGGGACCGAGAGACTGAAAAACAGCTTCTATCTCAAGGCCATCAGACTGTTAAACAGCCACCACTAACATTGAGTGGCTGCTGCCAACACACTGACTCAACTCCAGCCACTTTAATAATGGGAATAGATGTAAAATATATCACTAGCCACTTTAAACAATGCTACCTAATATAATGTTTACATACCCTACATTATTCATCTCATATGTGTACGTATGTACTGTACTCTATATCATCTACTGCATCTTTATGTAATACATGTATCACTAGCCACTTTAACTCTGCCACTTTGTTTACATACTCATCTCATATGTATATACTGTACTCGATACCATCTACTGTATCTTGCCTATGCCGCTCTGTACCATCACTCATTCATATATCTTTATGTACATATTCATTATCCCCTTGCACTTGTGTGTATAAGACAGTAGTTTTGGAATTGTTAGTTAGATTACTTGTTGGTTATTACTGCATTGTCGGAACTAGAAGCACAAGCATATCGCTACACTCGCATTAACATCTGCTAACCATGTGTATGTGACAAATACATTTTGATTTGATTTGAATGCTTATCTACACAGGACGACCTTGGCTCGGTCATAAATTATATTAAATTGGTGTGGGACGATGTGGGAAGGCTTGAGATAATTTATTTGGGTATTAAAACATGTAGGAATTTAATTCCTGTAACAATGCACTCACACCTGCCCGCTATCATTCGTGAGCAAGCTCTGTACTGATGGTGCCCCGATCCCGCAGCTGAATAAACTTTAGGAGAAGGTCCTGGCACTTTCTGGACTTTCTTGGGCACCCTGAAGCAATCTTCACAACAATTGAACCCCTCTCCTTGAAGTTCTTGATGATCCGATAAATGGTTGATTTAGGTGCAATCTTACTGGCAGCAATATCCTTGCCTGCGAAGCCCTTTTTGTGCAAAGGAATGATGACGGCACTTGTTTCCTTGCAGGTAACCATGGTTTGCAGTCTGTTATTCGAACTCAATCCGTTTGACAGTGTGATCTCCAGCCTTGTCCTCGTCAACACTCACACCTGTGTTAACTTCTTGCGACTATCAAACCCAGATCCGGGAGCGTAATCATAGCCTCAAACTAATTAGCATAACGCAGCGGACATAAATCTTCCTACAAAATCTTCCTATTCATGAAAATCACAAACGAAATATATTGAGACACAGCTTAGCCTTTTGTTAATCACACTGTCATCTCAGATTTTCAAAATATGCTTTACAGCCAACGCTAGACAAGCATTTGTGTAAGTTTATCATGGCATAATGCTATGCTAGGCTCTGCTGGCAGCAGGCAACATTTTCACGAAAATAAGAAAAGCAATCAAATAAAATAATTTACCTTTGAAGAACTTCGGATGTTTTCACTCAGGAGACTCCCATTTAGATAGCAAATGTTCCTTTTTTCCAAAAAGATTATTTTTGTAGGTGAAATAGCTCCTGTTTGTTCGTCACGTTTGGCTGAGAAATCGACCGGAAAATGCGTTCATTACAACGCCAAACTTTTTTCCAAATTAGCTCCATAATATCGACAGAAACATGGCAAACGTTGTTTAGAATCAATCCTCAAGGTGTTTTTCACATAACAATTCAATAATATATCCGTTGGGACAATTGGTTTCTCATAAGAAGCGATTGGAAAAATGGCTACGTGTGTACTTTACGCAAGATTTTCTGCGGGAGCCACCATGTGACCACTTGCTAAATGTGGTCCCTTACGGCTATTCTTCAACATAAATGCGTAAACAATACTGTAGACACCTTGGGGAATACGTAGAAAACGTAAGCTCATTCGTAGCTTATTCACAGCCATATAAGGAGTCATTGGCATGAGGCGGTTTCAAAAAATTTGGCACTTCCTGATTGGATTTGTATCTGGGTTTCGCCTGTTACATCAGTTCTGTTGCACTCACAGACAATAGCTTCCAATAGTTTCCAAAACTGCAAAGATATCTGAAGAAGTCTGTGAGTGCCACAGAACTAATGCTACAGGCAAAACCAAGATGAAATTTCATACAGGAAGTGCCCCAGATTTTGAATGTGCTGTGTTCCAATGTCTCCTTATATGGCTGTGTATGGGTCACGAATGAGCTTAGACTTTCTGTCGTTTCCCCAAGGTGTCGACAGCATTGTGACGTATTTGTAGGCAAATCATTGGAAGATTGGCCTTAAGAGACTACATCTACCAGGTGGCCGCTTGGTGTCCTCCGTTGCAATTATTGCGTAATCTCCAGCTGTGTGTATTTTTCGTTTGCTTCGAGGAGAAACACAGCTGCCACGAATGATTTATCATCGAATAGATATGTGAAAAACACCTTGAGGATTGATTCTAAACAACGTTTGCCATATTTCTATCGATATTATGGAGTTAATTTGGTAAAAGGTTTGGCGTTGTAGAGACTGCATTTTCAGATTTTTTTCTTAGCCAAACGTGATGAACAAAACGGAGCGATTTGAGTTTGAGTTTGAGTTTATTTTTATTTTTACAGGGACAGTGCACATTAATCAACATTTCAGTAAAAGTGCCGGTTTTAGCCAACCGGCTAATTTTCAACCGCAGTCCCTGGGCAGGTTATTAAAAACAATTACAATATAGACAATAGCAACATAGAACAAGCAAGACATAGCATACAGACAGAGCAACATAGGACAAGCAAGATGTAGCATACAGACAGAGCAGCATAAAACAAAAAGCAGCAAGACAAAATTCATAAAAGCAACAAAGTGTTTCCACACCTCACAAGCTACAGACAACAGACAACATGGAGTGGCAACACACAGCTAGGGACCATGTTCACAAATCTGATTGACCTTTAGCCATGTCTTCAAGCATTTTGTGAAAGTGTGATATGTGGTGCAGTTATGTGTGTCTGATGGCAGTGTATTCCAGACATGGGAAGCTCTCACAGAGAATGCAGATTTACTAAAGGTGCTTTTCCTTAGGGGAACTATACAGTCACCTCTCATGGCAGACCTTGTGGATCTGCTGCCATATGTCTGGGTTTTCTGTTTAACAAAAATATTGAGTGGAGGGGGAGCCAGGCCATTGAGGATCTTGAATACAAGACATGCGTCGGTGTATTGCACAAGATTTTCCCAACTCAAGAGCTCATGCTTTCTAAGGATGTGACAATGATGATGGCTATTGGGCTTCCTATCAAGCACTTTGAGAGCCTGTTTGTAGACAGACTGAATAGGTTTTAATGTTGTACAGCAAGCTTGTGCCCAACTAGTCAAGCAGTATGTTAAGTGGGGGAGTATCATAGATTTGAAGTACAGTTTTGCTACCTCTGTAGTCAAACAATTTCGTATAAATCGGAAATTAGCTAGGTTGAATTTGGTTATTTGAATTACCTTTTTCACATGCTTTTTAAAAGAGAGGTTGGAATCAAGTATGATGCCAAGGTACTTAAAATCGGATACCACCTGGAGCTTCTCCCCTGACACATAGACATCTGGCTCAGTAGCATCTGTTGCCCTCTTTGTGAAGAACATGCAAACAGTTTTTTTCACATTGAGATGCAAACACGAGTCACTGAGCCACTTTGTAACCTGGACCATTACAGTAGTGAGTTCTTGTGCAGCTTGTTGTTTGCTCTTTGCATGCACATATATCACTGTATCATCTGCATACATTTGAACTTCAGACCCAGTACAGACAGAAGGCAGATCATTAATGTACAGGCTGAACAGGAGGGGCCCCAGTATTGACCCTTGGGGCACGCCCACATCATAGCTACGAGTGGGTGACAGCTCATTGCTCACTCTGACACACTGAGTTCTCCTATTTCTCCTACACAAGTAATCTTTTTGGAAACTGAACATTTGCTATCTAACTGAGAGTCTCCTCATTGAAAACATCTGAAGTTCTTCAAAGGTAAATGATTTTATTGAATGCTTTTCTTGTTTTTGTGAAAATGCTGCTGAATGCTAGGCTTAATGCTATGCTAGCTATCAATACTCTTACACAAATGCTTGTGTAGCTATGGTTGAAAAGCATATTTTGAAAATCTGAGATGACAGTGTTGTTAACAAAAGGCTAAGCTTGTGAATGAATATATTTCTTTAATTTCATTTGCGATTTTCATGAATAGTTAACATTGCGTTATGGTAATGAGCTTGAGGCTATAATTACGCTCCCGGATACGGGATTGCTCGACGCTAGAGGTTAAAACGGGAACGTTTTTTATCCAAAAATGAAAATACTGCGCCCTATTTGGCACGGTTTTCTAGTTGTGAAGGAGAGTCGGACCAAAATGCGGCGTGGCTATTGAGATTCATGTTTAATAAAAACAAAGTAAACACGAATCAATACCAAAACAATAAACGTAATGTGAAAACCGAAACAGCCTAAACTGGTGCAAACTAACACTAGACAGTTACAAGGACAATCACCCACAAAACCCAACACCAAACAGGCTACCTAGATATGGTTCCCAATCAGAGACAATGACGAACACCTGCCTCTGATTGAGAACCATATCAGGCCAAACATAGAACTAGACAAACTAGACATGAAACATAGAATGCCCACCCAGCTCACACCCTGACCAACCAAAACATAGAAACATACAAAGCAAACTATGGTCAGGGTGTGATACCAGTTACAAAAGGTTAACGAGAGAATCACTGACATGATGTCAGCTGGTCCTTTTGTGGCAGGGCTGAAATGCAGTGGAATTTTCGGGGGGGATTCAGTTCATTTGCATGGAAAAGAGGGACTTTGCAATGAATTGTAATTCATCTGATCACTCTTCATAACATTCTGGAGTAAATGCAAATTGCCATCAATCAATCTTAATATTTGTGTCATTCTCAAAACTTTTGGCCACGACTGTACTGTCATATCCCCCAATGAAAATCTACAGTTATATCTCCTACTGAAGTTTGACTGTCAAATCCCCTACTGAAGATTAACTGCCATATCCCCTTGTACAGTTCTAGTGAATATCTACTGTCATATCCCCCACTGAAGATCTACTGTCATATCCCCTACTGAAGATCTATTGTCATGTCCCCCACTGAAGATCTACTGTCATATCCCCCACTGAAGATCTACGGTCATGTTCACTACTGAAGTTCTACTGAAGAGCTGTTGTCATATCCCTGACTGAAATTCGACTGAAAATCTACTGTCATATCCCCTACTGAAGTCCTACTGAACATCTACTGTCATATCCCCCACTGAAGATCGACTGTCATATCCCCCATTGAAGATCTACTGTCATATCCCCCACTGAAGCTCTACTGTCATGTCCCCTACTGACGATATACAGTCATATCCCCCACTGAAGATCTACTGTCATATCCCCTACTGACCATCTACTGTCATATCCCCCACTGAAAATCTACTTTAAATCCTTACTGAAGTTCTACGGAAAATCTACTGTCATATCCCCTACTGATGTTCTATTGAAGATCTACTGTCATATCCCCCACTGAAAATCGTCTGTCATATCCCCCACTGAAGATCTACTGTCGTATCCCCCACTGAAGATCTACTGTTAAATCCTGCACCGAAGTTCTACTGATGATCGAATGTTATATCCCCTACTGAAGGTCTACTGAAGAGATATTGTCATATACCTGACTGAAGTTCTACTGAAGATCTACTGTCATATTCCTGACTGAAGTTCTATAGAAAAACTACTGTCATATCCCCTACTGAAGATCTACTGTCATATCCCCCACTGAAGATCTACTGTCATATTCCTTACTGAAGTTCTACTGAAGATCTACTGTCATATCCCCCACTGAAGATCTACTGTCATATTCCTTACTGAAGTTCTACTGAAGACCTACTGTCATATCCCCCACTGAAGATCTACTGTCATATCCCCCACTGAAGATCTACTGTCATATGCTCGACTGAAGATCTACTGTCATATCCCCAAATGAAGATCTACTGTCATGTCCCCTACTGAAGATATACAGTAATATCCCCCACTGAAGATATACTGTCATATCCCCCACTGAAGATCTACTGTCATGTCCCCGACTGAAAAACTACTGTCATATCCTCCACCGAAGATCTACTGATGATCTAATGTTATATCCCCTACTGAAGGTCTACTGAAGAGATATTGTAAAATCCTTACTGAAGTTCTACTGATGATCTAATTGTATATCCCCTACTGAAGGTCTACTGAAGAGATATTGTCAAATCCCTGACTGAAGTTCTACTGAAGATCTACTGTCATATCCCCTACTGACCATCTACTGTCATATCCCCCACTGAAGATCTACTGTAAAATCCTTACTGAAGTTCTACTGATGATCTAATTGTATATCCCCTACTGAAGGTCTACTGAATAGATATTGTCATATTCCTTACTGAAGTTCTATTGATGATCTAATTGTATATCCCCTACTGAAGGTCTACTGAATAGATATTGTAAAATCCTTACTGAAGTTCTACTGATGATCTAATTGTATATCCCCTACTGAAGGTCTACTGAATAGATATTGTCATATTCCTTACTGAAGTTCTATAGAAAAACTACTGTCATATCACCTACTGAAGATATAATGTCATATGCCCCACTGAAGATCTACTGTCATATCCCCCACTGAAGTTATACTGTCATATCCCCTACTGACCATCTACTGTCATATCCCCTACTGATGTTCTATTGAAGATCTACTGTCAAGTCCCCTACTGAATATCTACTGTCATATCCCCTACTGAACATCTACTGTCATATCCCCCACTGAAGCTCTACTGTCAAGTCCCCCACTGAAGTTATACTGTCATATCCCCTACTGACCATCTACTGTCATATCCAACACTGAAAATCTACTGTCCTATCCCCTACTGAAAATCTACTGTCCTATCCCCTACTGAAAATCTACTGTCCTATCCCCTACTGAATATCTACTGTCATATCCCCCACTGAAGATCTATGGTCATCTTCCCTACTGAAGTCCTACTGAACATCTACTGTCATATCCCCCACTGAAGATCTACTGTCATATGCTCGACTGAAGATCTACTGTCATATCCCCAAATGAAGATCTACTGTCATGTCCCCTACTGAAGATATACAGTAATATCCCCCACTGAAGATATACTGTCATATCCCCCACTGAAGATCTACTGTCATGTCCCCGACTGAAGAACTACTGTCATATCCTCCACCGAAGATCTACTGATGATCTAATGTTATATCCCCTACTGAAGGTCTACTGAAGAGATATTGTCAAATCCCTGACTGAAGTTCTACTGAAGATCTACTGTCATATCCCCTACTGACCATCTACTGTCATATCACCTACTGAAGATATAATGTCATATGCCCCACTGAAGATCTACTGTCATATCCCCTACTGACCATCTACTGTCATATCACCTACTGAAGATCTACTGTAAAATCCTTACTGAAGTTCTACTGATGATCTAATTGTATATCCCCTACTGAAGGTCTACTGAATAGATATTGTCATATTCCTTACTGAAGTTCTATAGAAAAACTACTGTCATATCACCTACTGAAGATATAATGTCATATGCCCCACTGAAGATCTACTGTCAAGTCCCCCACTGAAGATATACTGTCATATCCCCTACTGAAGATCTACTGTCATATCCCCCACTGAAGCTCTACTGTCAAGTCCCCCACTGAAGTTATACTGTCATATCCCCTACTGACCATCTACTGTCATATCCAACACTGAAAATCTACTGTCAAGTCCCCTACTGAAAATCTACTGTCCTATCCCCTACTGAAAATCTACTGTCCTATCCCCTACTGAAGATCTATAGTCATATCCCTTACTGAAGATCTACATAGGATCTATTGTCATAACCCTTACTGAAGATCTACTGAAAAGCTACTGTTCTGTCCCCTACTGAAGATCTATAGTCATATCCCTTACTGAAGATCTACTTAGGATCTATTGTCATAACCCTTACTGAAGATCTACTTAGGATCTATTGTCATTCCCCTTACTGAAGATCTACTTAGGATCTATTGTCATGTCCCTTACTGAAGATCTACTTAGGATCTATTGTCATTCCCCTTACTGAAGATCTATTTAGGATCTATTGTCATGTCCCTTACTGAAGATCTACTTAGGATCTATTGTCATAACCCTTACTGAAGATCTACTTAGGATCTATTGTCATTCCCCTTACTGAAGATCTACTTAGGATCTATTGTCATGTCCCTTACTGAAGATCTACTTAGGATCTATTGTCATTCCCCTTACTGAAGATCTACTTAGGATCTATTGTCATGTCCCTTACTGAAGATCTACTTAGGATCTATTGTCATTCCCCTTACTGAAGATCTACTTAGGATCTACTGTCATTCCCCTTACTGAAGATCTACTTAGGATCTATTGTCATTCCCCTTACTGAAGATCTACTTAGGATCTATTGTCATTTCCCCTACTGAAGTTCTATTGAAGATCTACTGTCATTTCCCCCACTGAAGTTCTATTCAAATCAAATCAAATCAAATGTATTTATATAGCCCTTCGTACATCAGCTGATATCTCAAAGTTCTGTACAGAAACCCAGCCTAAAACCCCAAACAGCAAGCAATGCAGGTGTAGAAGCACGGTGGCTAGGAAAAACTCCCTAGAAAGGCCAAAACCTAGGAAGAAACCTAGAGAGGAACCAGGCTATGTGGGGTGGCCAGTCCTCTTCTGGCTGTGCCGGGTGGAGATTATAACAGAACATGGCCAAGATGTTCAAATGTTCATAAATGACCAGCATGGTCGAATAATAATAAGGCAGAACAGTTGAAACTGGAGCAGCAGCACAGTCAGGTGGAAGTTGAAACTGGAGCAGCAGCATGGCCAGGTGGACTGGGGACAGCAAGGAGTCATCATGTCAGGTAGTCCTGGGGCATGGTCCTAGGGCTCAGGTCAGTTGAAACTGGAACAGCAGCATGGCCAGGTGGACTGGGGACAGCAAGGAGTCATCATGTCAGGTAGTCCTGGGGCATGGTCCTAGGGCTCAGGTCCTCCGAGAGAGAGAAAGAAAGAGAGAAGGAGAGAATTAGAGAACGCACACTTAGATTCACACAGGACATCGAATAGGACAGGAGAAGTACTCCAGATATATAAGACCACAACAGTGAATCAACCCACTCAGGTGATGCAACCCCTCCAGGGACGGCATGAGAGAGCCCCAGCAAGCCAGTGACTCAGCCCCTGTAATAGGGTTAGAGGCAGAGAATCCCAGTGGAAAAAGGGGCACCGGCCAGGCAGAGACAGCAAGGGCGGTTCGTTGCTCCAGAGCCTTTCCGTTCACCTTCCCACTCCTGGGCCAGACTACACTCAATCATATGACCCACTGAAGAGATGAGTCTTCAGTAAAGACTTAAAGGTTGAGACCGAGTTTGCGTCTCTGACATGGGTAGGCAGACCGTTCCATAAAAATGGAGCTCTATAGGAGAAAGCCCTGCCTCCAGCTGTTTGCTTATAAATTCTAGGGACAATTAGGAGGCCTGCGTCTTGTGACCGTAGCGTACGTGTAGGTATGTACGGCAGGACCAAATCAGAGAGATAGGTAGGAGCAAGCCCATGTAATGCTTTGTATGTTAGCAGTAAAACCTTAAAATCATCCCTTGCTTTGACAGGAAGCCAGTGTAGAGAGGCTAGCACTGGAGTAATATTATCAATTTTTTTTGTTCTAGTCAGGATTCTAGCAGCCGTATTTAGCACTAACTGAAGTTTATTTAGTGCTTTATCCGGGTAGCCGGAAAATAGAGCATTGCAGTAGTCTAACCTAGAAGTGACAAAAGCATGGATCAATTTTTCTGCATCATTTTTGGACAGAAAGTTTCTGATTTTTGCAATGTTACGTAGATGGAAAAAAGCTGTCCTCGAAATGGTCTTGATATGTTCTTCAAAAGAGAGATCAGGGTCCAGAGTAACGCCGAGGTACTTCACAGTTTTATTTGAGACGACTGTACAACCATTAAGATTAATTGTCAGATTCAACAGAAGATCTCTTTGTTTCTTGGGACCTAGAACAAGCATCTCTGTTTTGTCCGAGTTTAATAGTAGAAAGTTTGCAGCCATCCACTTCCTTATGTCTGAAACACATGCTTCTAGCGAGGGCAATTTTGGGGCTTCACCATGTTTCATTGAAATGTACAGCTGTGTGTCATCCGCATAGCAGTGAATGTTTACATTATGTTTTCGAATAACATCCCCAAGAGGTAAAATATATAGTGAAAACAATAGTGGTCCTAAAACGGAACCTTGAGGAACACCGAAATTTACAGTTGATTTGTCAGAGGACAAACCATTCACAGAGACAAACTGATATATTTCCGACAGATAAGATCTAAACCAGGCCAGAACATGTCCGTGTAGACCAATTTGGGTTTCCAATCTCTCCAAAAGAATGTGGTGATCGATGGTATCAAAAGCAGCACTAAGGTCTAGGAGCACGAGGACAGATGCAGAGCCTCGGTCCGATGCCATTAAAATGTAATTTACCACCTTCACAAGTGCCGTCTCAGTGCTATGATGGGGTCTAAAACCAGACTGAAGCATTTCGTATACATTGTTTGTCTTCAGGAAGGCAGTGAGTTGCTGCGCAACAGCCTTCTCAAAAATTTTTGAGAGGAATGGAAAATTCGATATAGGCCGATAGTTTTTTATTTTTTCTGGGTCAAGGTTTGGCTTTTTCAAGAGAGGCTTTATTACTGCCACTTTTAGTGAGTTTGGTACACATCCAGTGGATAGAGAGCCGTTTATTATGTTCAACATAGGAGGGCCAAGCACAGGAAGCAGCTCTTTCAGTAGTTTAGTTGGAATAGGGTCCAGTATGCAGCTTGAAGGTTTAGAGGCCATGATTATTTTCATCATTGTGTCAAGAGATATAGTACTAAAACACTTTTCCATGTGAATATTAAAGTCACCAAAGATTAGAATATTATCTGCTATGACTACAAGGTCCGATAGGAATTCAGGGAACTCAGTGAGAAACGCTGTATATGGCCCAGGAGGCCTGTAAACAGTAGCTATAAAAAGTGATTGAGTAGGCTGCATAGATTTCATGACTAGAAGCTCAAAAGACGAAAACGTCATTTTTTTTTTGTAAATTGAAATTTGCTATCGTAAATGTTAGCAACACCTCCGCCTTTGCGGGATGCACGGGGGATATGGTCACTAGTGTAGCCAGGAGGTGAGGCCTCATTTAAAACAGTAAATTCATCAGGCTTAAGCCATGTTTCAGTCAGGCCAATCACATCAAGATTATGATCAGTGATTAGTTCATTGACTATAATTGCCTTTGAAGTAAGGGATCTAACATTAAGTAGCCCTATTTTGAGATGTGAGGTATCATGATCTCTTTCAGTAATGACAGGAATGGAGGTGGTCTTTATCCTAGTGAGATTGCTAAGGCGAACACCGCCATGTTTAGTTTTGCCCAACCTAGGTCGAGGCACAGACACGGTCTCAATGGTGATAGCTGAGCTGACTACACTGACTGTGCTAGTAGCAGACTCCACTATGCTGTCAGGCTGGCTAACAACCTGCTGCCTGGCCTGCACCCTATTTCATTGTGGAGCTAGAGGAGTTAGAGCCCTGTCTATGTTGGTAGATAAGATGAGAGCACCCCTCCAGCTAGGATGGAGTCCGTCACTCCTCAGCAGGTCAGGCTTGGTCCTGTTTGTGGGTGAGTCCCAGAAAGAGGGCCAATTATCTACAAATTCTAACTTTTGGGAGGGGCAGAAAACTGTTTTCAACCAGCGATTGAGTTGTGAGACTCTGCTGTAGAGCTCATCACTCCCCCTAACTGGGAGGGGGCCACTTACTGAAGTTCTACTGAAAATCTACTGTCATGTCCCTCACTGAAGTTCTACTGATGATCTACTGTCATATCCCCCACTGAAGATCTGCTGTTATATCCTCCACTGATGTTCTACTGAATATCTACTGTCATATCCCCCACTGAAGATCTACTGCCATATCCTCCACTGATGTTCTACTGAAGATCTACTGTCATGTCAAAATCAGTAGATCTTCAGTAAGCCATCAGTAGTGGATTTGAGCGGAGCGGGTCGAGAGTATCAAGTTCCAACAAACTATCATGGTCCAAACACACCAATACAATGCCTTGCAAAAGTATTAATCTCCCAATCTCTTACAATTTTATGCATTACAACCTGCAATTTAAATGGATTTTTATTTGGAGTTCATGTAATGGACATATCCAAAATATTCCAAATTGCTGAAGTGAAAGGAAAATAATAATAAATAATAATATAAATAATAATAATAAAAATTAGACCGTCCCCCCTGAAAAGTAGCCCCTAAAAAAGATCTGGTGCAACCAATTTCCTTCAGAAGTCACATCATTTGTTTAATAAAGTCAATATAAGTGTCACGTGATCTCAGTATATGATCTCAGTATATATGTAGTATCTCAGTATATATATATATATATACCTGTTCTGAAAGGCCCCAGAGTCTGCAACACCACTATGCAAGGGGCACCACCAAGCAAGCGGCTCCATGAAATCCAAGGATCTCTCCAAACAGGTCAAGGACAAAGTTTTGGAGAAGTACAGATCAGAAACTTTGAACATCCCATGGAGCACCATTAAATCCGTTGTTAAAAAATGGAAAGAATATGGCACAGCAAACCTGCCATGAGAGGTCTACCCACCAAAACTCATGGACCAGGCAAGGAGGGCATTAATCAGAGAGGCAACAAAGAGACCAAAGATAACCCTGAAGGAGCTGCAAAGATCGACAGTGGAGATTGGACTATCTGTCCATAGGACCACTTTAAGCCATACACTCCACAGAGCTGGACCCTATGGAGAGTGGCCAGAAAAAAGACATTGCTAAAATAAAAAAATAAGCAAATATGCTTGGTGTTTGCCAAAATATGGAAGAAGGTCAGATGAGACTAAAATTTAGATTTTTGTCCATCAAGGAATGCTCTATGTCTGGTGCAAACCCAACACCTCTCATCACCCAGAGAACACCATCCCCACATTGAAGCATGGTGGTGGCAGCATCATGCTGTGGGGATGTTTATCATCAGCAGGGACTGGGAAACTGGTCAGAATTGAAGGAATGATGGCATTAAATACAGGTCAATTCTTCAGGGAAACCTGTTTCAGTCTTCCAGAGATTTGAGACTGGGAAAGGTTTACCTTCCAGCAGACAATGACCCTAAGGATACTAAAGCAACACTAGTGATTTATGGGGAAACATTTAAATGTCTTGGAATGGCCTGGTCAAAACCCAGACCTCAGTCCAAATGGGAATCTGTGGTGTGACTTAAAGATTGCTGTACACCAGCAGAGCCCATCCAACTTGAAGGAGCTGGAGCAGTTTAGCCTTGAAGAATGTGTACAAATCCCAGTGGCTAGATGTGCCAAGCTTATAGAGACATACCCCAAGAGACTTGCAGCTGTAATTGCTGCAAAAGGTGGCTCTACAAAGTATTGACTTTGGGGTGGGGGTGTCAGGGGGTGAATAGTTATGCACACTCAAGTATTCTGTTTTTTTGTCTTATTTCTTGCTTGTTTCTAAATAAAACATATTTTGCATTTTCAAAGCGGTAGGCATGTTATGTTTATCTAATGATACAAACCCCTAAAAAAATGTATTTTAATTCCAGGTTGTAAGGCAACAAAATAGGAAAAATACCAAGGGGAGTGAATACTTTCGCAAGCCACTGTACAGTTGTGAAGAGGTGAGGACAACACCTTTTCCCTCTTTGGAGACTAACAATATTTAGCATGGGTCACCAGATCTTAAAACAGTTCTATAGCTGCACCATCGAGAGCATCCTGACCGGTTGCATCTCTGCCTGGTATGGCAACTCCTCGGAATCTGACAGTAAGGCTGAACAGAGGGTAATGCCAAGTCAGCAGCTACTCTTCATGGGTCCAGCAAAATTAAGGCCGTTTATACAATTTTAAAAACATTACAATACATTCAGACTGTGTGCCCTCAGGCCCCAACTCCACCACTACCACATATATACAGAACAAAATCCATGTGTACATGTGTGTATAGTGCATATGCTATTGTTTGTGTGTGTGTATGCACCTATGTTTGTGTTGCTTCACAGTCCCCTGTCCCATATAAGGTGCTTTTTAATCTATTTTTTAAATCAAATTTTACTGCTTGCATGAGTTACTTGATGTGGAATAAAGTTCCATGTTGTCATGGCAATATTGAGTACTGTGCACATTCTATCGTCTGTTCTGGACTTGGGGAATGAGAGGAGACCGCTTGTGGCATGTCTTGTGGGGTATGCATGGCTGTCCGAGCTGTGCGCCTGTAGTTTAAAACGTGTTAGTGCTAGGGTCCTTTTTTCAGGATTTCCGCCTGACTGACGTGCCAAAAGTAAACTGCCTGTTACTCAGGCCCAGAAGCCAGGATATGCATATAATTGGTACCATTGGTTAGAGAACACTTTAAAGATTGTGGAAATGTTAATATAATGTATGAGACTATAACACAATTGGTATGGTAGGAGAAAATCCAAAGAAAAACCAACAAATGTATTTTTGAGATACCATGCTCAAAGATATGGGTCCTATGCAATTCCAACTCCCAGATTGCAATTCCTATGGCTTCTACTAGATGTCAACAGTCTTTGTTCAAGGTTTCAGGCTTGTTTCTTCCAAAACGAGGAAGAGTTTTGGTACTGGGAGTCACAGTTGGAAATCAGTTTGTGGGGCGCTCGACGAAGAGGACGCACACTTGCTAATTTTACTTTTCTATTGAACATACTTATATTATAGTTATAAACATAGTTTAGTCCCACAGACGGGACGTCTAGCCCTAAGAAGTAACAGAGGTGCATTCAACATTTCAATACCTCTCATAAATACAAGCAGTGATGAAGTCAATCTATCCTCCACTTTGAACCAGGAGAGATTGACATGCATATTATTAATATTAGCTCTCGGTGTACATCCAACAGCCAGTCGTGCTGCCCTGTTCTGAACCAATTGACATTTTCCAAAGTCCTTTTTGGTGACTGAACAGTAGTCCAGGTGCGACAAAACTAGGGCCTGTAGGACCTGCCTTGTTGACAGAGTTGTTAAGAAGGTAGAGCAACACCTTATCATAGACATATATCTTGCCATCGTAGCTACTGTTGTATCAATATGTTTAGACTGTGACCATTACCAACCAGGGTAACTCCAAGCAGTTTAGTCATCTCAACTTGCTCATTTTCCACATTATTTATTTAGAGGTTTAGGGTTTAGTGAATGATTTGTCCCACATGCAATGCTTTTAGTTTTAGAAATATTTCAAACTAATTTATTCCTTGCCACCCTTTCTGAAACTAACTGCAACTCTTTGTTAAGTGTTGCAGTCATTTCAGTCGCTGTAGTAGCTGACATGTAGTGTTGAATCATCTGCATACATAGACACTCTGGCTTTCCTCAAAGCCAGTGGCATGTCATTAGTAAAGATTGAAAAAAGTAATGGGCCTAGACAGCAGCCTTGGGGAATTCCTGATTCTACCTGGATTATGTTGGAGAGGCTTCCATAAAGAACACCCTCAGTGTTCTGTTAGACAGGTAACTCTTTATCCACAATATAGCAGGGTGTGTAAAGCAATAACACATACGTTTTGCCAGCAGCAGACTATGATCAATAATGTCAAAGGCTACACTGAAGTCTAACAAAACAGCCCCCCAAATATTTTTCTCATCAATTTCTCTCAGTCAATCGTCAGTCATTTGGGTAAGTGCTGTGCTCGTTGAATTTGCTTCTCTATAAGCATGCTGAAAGTTTGTTGTCAATTTGTTAACTGTAAAATAGCATTGTATCTGGTCAAAAACTATTTTTTTCTAAAAGATTACTAAGGGTTGGAAACAGGCTGATTGGTCAGCTATTTGAGCCACTATGGTGGGCTATACTATTCTTAGGTAGCGGAATGACTCTTGCTTCACTCCAAGCCTGGGGGCACACACATTCTAGTAGGCTTAAACTGAAGATGTGGCAAATAGGAATGACAACGTTGTCCGCTATTATCCTCAGAAATATTCCATCCAGATTGTCAGACCCCGGTGGCTTGTCCTTGTTGATAGACAACAATACTTTTCTCGCCTCTTCCACACTAATATTACATATTTAAAATTACAATGCTTGTCTTTCATAATTTGGTCATGCTCTTGAAGCATGTGGTAACAGCAGACTGGGATAGGGATTGATTGAATATATCTGTAAACACACCAGCCAGCTGGTCTGCGCATGCTCTGAGGAATTGGCTGGGGATGCCGTCTGGGTCGGCAGCCTTGCGAGGGTTAACACGTTTAAATGTTTTACTCAAGTTGGCTGCAGTGAAGGAGAGTCTGCAGGTTTTGGTAGCAGGCCATGTCAGTGGCACTGTATTGTCCTCAAAGCGAGCAAAGGAGTTGTTTAGTTGGTCAGGGAGCAAGACGTCAGTGTCCGTGACGGGGCTGGTTTTCTTTTTGTAATCCATGATTGACTGTAGACCCTGCCACATACCTCTTGTGTCTGTCTATACTGACGCTTAGCTTGTTTGATTGCCTTGCGGAGGGAATAGCTACACTGTTTGTATTCGGTCATGTTTCCGGTCGCTTTGCCATGATTAAAAGCAGTGGTTCACACTTTCAGTTTTGCACGAATGCTGCCATCAATCCACGGTTTCTGGTTGGGGAATTTTTTTATAGACACTGTGGGTACAACATCACCGATGCACTTGCTAATAAACTCACTCACCCAATCAGCGTATTCATCAATGTTATTGTCAAACGCTATACGGGACATATCCCAGTCCACGTGATCGACGCAATCTTGAAGCGTGGAATCCGATTGGTCGGACCAGCGTTGAACAGACCATGGGCGCTTCCTGTTTTAGCTTCTGTCTATATGCTGGGAGCAACAAAATGGAGTCGTGGTCAGATTTTCAGAAAGGAGGGCGGTGGAGGGCTTTATATGCATTGCGGACGTTAGAATAACAATGATCCAGGGTTTTGCCAACCTTGTTTTCAGATTAGCCTTGTTAAAATCCCCAGCTACAATGAATGCAGCCTCAGGATATGTGGTTTCAAGTTTACATAGTCCAATGAAGTTCTTTCAGGGCCGTTGAGGTGTCTGCTTGGGGGGATATACACAGCTGTTATTATAATCGAAGAGAAATCTCTTGGTAATGCAGTCAGCCTTTGATTGTAAGAAATGGATTTTTACCTGATACCCCTGCACCTTGACTCAGTACTGGTACTCCCTGTATATAGCAATGTTATTTCCTCATACCCCTGCATATCAACTCAGTACAGGTACTCCCTGTCTATAGCCATATTATTACCTGGGACCCCTGACTCAGTACTGCTAGTCCCTGTATATAGCCATGTTGTTAGGAAAGGGGGATACCTAGTCAGTTGTTCAACTGAATGAATTCAAATGAAATGTGTCTTCATCAATTAACTCAACCCCTCTGAATCAGAGAGGTGCAGGGGGCTGCCTTAATCAACATCCACTTCTTCAACGCACGGGGAACAGTGAGTTAACTGCCTTGCTCAGAGGCAGAACGACAGATTTTTACATTGTCAGGGGATTCGATCCAGCAACCTCCCGTTTACTGGCCCAACGCTCTAACCTGACTTGCTACTGGTGTTCCCTCTATATAGCCACATTATTAGCTGGTACCCCTGACTCGGTACTGGTACTCCCTGTATATAGACATGTTATTTTTACTAGTTATTGTTATTTGTCATTCACTGTGTATTTATTCCTCATGTCACTATTTGTATTTATCTAAAATAATAGATATTTATTTTTAACTCTAGATTATTGGAAAAGGACCAGTAAGTAAGCATTTCAATGTTAGTCTACATCTGTTGTTTATGAAGAATGTGACAAATAAATGTGATTTGATTTTGATTAGCCTAGGATGGAGTGTGGGTTCGGGGCTGAAAGTGGTCTTGTGTCAGGGGGATGAGGAATGGGGAGCTTTAATGGTGCAGGGGTTATATGGGGGGTTGAAGAGGGGAGGAGGGGGAAAGGGCCTCAGGGCAGAGTGCTGTGTGGTATCCTCCTCTCCTCATCCCTCTCCCTCCTCTCGGCTGGCCGGTGTTATTGATGCCCCTGCCTGGGGGCCGACTGGGGAAATTGATGTGGGAGGCGGCAGTGTTCTGTCATCAAACAGGGAGGTTGAATGATGGGTAGCCGATATGATCACTCATCTGTTGATCAAGATATAATACACCTCTATCTATCCATCCCTCCTTCTCTCTCTCCATCCCTCCTTCTCTCTTTCATCCCTCTATCTCTCCATCCCGCCTTCTCTCTCTCATCCCTTCTCTCTCTATCCATTCTTCCTTCTCTCTCTCATCCATTCTCTCTCATCCATCCTTCTCTCTCTCCATCCCTTCTTATCTCTCATCTCTCCTCTCTTGCCATCCCTCCGTCTATTTCTCTCCATCCCTCCTCATGTCTCTCCATCCCTCCTCTCTCTCATCGCTCCTTCTCTCTCTCCATCCCTCCTTATCTCTCCATCCATCCTCTCTCATCCTTCATCTCTTATTGCTCCTCTCTCTCATCCTTCCTTCCCTCTCTCCATCCCTCCTTCTCTTTCTACATCCCTCCTCTCGCTCCATCCCTCATTCTCTCTCTCCATCCTTCCTTATGTCTCACATGTCCTTTGCTTTCCTTTTCTCTCGGTGGTGTCGGGTGACTGTGGCCTCTGAGACCCTGATGTGGACACAACCATCTACTCTTCACTTCTCTCCTCTCAACTCTGCTCCTCTCCTCTCATCTCTGCTCTCCTCTGCTCGGTCTCTATGGTAAATAGGTGGTGTTTTTGAAGTGTGGTCTAAAGCAGTCCTGTGGTAAAAATATATAATGCAACAACTGTTCCCACAGACTACTATTAATGTGTTAAACTGTTCCCACAGTCTACTATTAATGTGTTAAACTGTTCCCACAGCCTGGTAGTAATGTGTTAAATCATTACTACCAGGCGGTGGGAACAGTTTAACACATTACTCCTAGGCTGTGGGAACAGTTTAACACATTACTACTAGGCTGTGGGAACAGTTTAACACATTACTACTAGGCTGTGGGAACAGTTTAACACATTACTACTAGGCTGTGGGAACAGTTTAACATATTACTACCAGGCGGTGGGAACAGTTTAACACATTACTACTAGGCTGTGGGAACAGTTTAACACATTACTCCTAGGCTGTGGGAACAGTTTAACACATTACTACTAGGCTGTGGAAACAGTTGAACACATTACTACTAGGCTGTGGGAACAGTTGAACACATTACTACTAGGCTGTGGGAACAGTTTAACACATTACTCCTAGGCTGTGGGAACAGTTTAACACATTACTCCTAGGCTGTGGGAACAGTTTAACACATTACTACTAGGCTGTGGGAACAGTTTAACACATTACTACTAGGCAGTGGGAACAGTTTAACACATTACTACTAGGCAGTGGGAACAGTTTAACACATTACTACTAGGCTGTGGGAACAGTTTAACACATTACTCATAGGCTGTGGGAACAGTTTAACACATTGCTACTAGGCTATGGGAACAGTTTAACACATTGCTCCTAGGCTGTGGGAACAGTTTAACACATTACTACTAGGCTGTGGGAACAGTTTAACACATTACTCCTAGGCTGTGGGAACAGTTTAACACATTACTACTAGGCTGTGGGAACAGTTTAACAGATCAATAGTAGGCTGTGGGAACAGTTTAACACATTACTACTAGGCGGTGGGAACAGTTTAACACATTACTCCTAGGCTGTGGGAACAGTTTAACACATTACTCCTAGGCTGTGGGAACAGTTTAACAGATCAATAGTAGGCTGTGGGAACAGTTTAACACATTATTTGTTGTGCACTTGAGTGAGGACCCAAAAGCGATTTAACAAAAACAGAGTCCTTTAATGTAGAAAATGGCAAAATAGACAACCCTCAGAGAGGGCGACAAATGAAACAGAAAGTCCTTCTGATATTTACTAAAGAGTCCCCTTCTTAGCAGCAGAGGAGAATAGCTGGGTTGCGGCGACAGACTGCTGGTCTCTCTGGGTAGGCGCGGGTCGTAGCAGACAGAGGTACCTGATCACACGTAGCATCAGAAGAACAGGCAGATTCCAACAGGATGGGACAAGGGTGAAGCAAACAAGACGATAGTTTGGTTCTGGCATGAGAAACTCAAACGAGAATCTGACAAGGAAAGAAGCAGGAACAGAGAGAGAAATAGAGACCTAATCAGAGGGAAAAAGGGAACAGGTGGGAAAAGGATGAACGAGGTAGTTAGAGGAGATGAGGAACAGCTGGAGGAGGAGAGAAAGAGAAGGTAGCCTAATACGACCAGCAGAGGGAGACAGAGTGAAGAGAAAGAACAGGAACAAGACATAATATGACAAGACATGACATTCTGTGGGAACAGTTTAACACATTACTCATAGGATGTGGGAACAGTTTAACACATTACTACTAGGCTGTGGGAACAGTTTAACACATTATTACTAGGCTGTGGGAACAGTTCAACAGATTAATAGTAGGCTGTGGGAACAGTTTAACACATTAATGTGTTAAACTGTTAATGTTTCTGATCCTGTGTATCTGGTTTGTGTTTCTTACCTTGTGTTTCTGGACAAATATATTTTTGTGTTTCTGACCCTACGTTTCTCACCCCATTTTTCTCACCATGTGTTTCTGACCCTGTGTTACTGGCCCTGTGTATCTTACCCTATGTTTCTGGTTAGTGTTTCTGACCATGTGTTTCTGGGTAGTGTTTCTGACCCTGTGTTTCTGGCTAGTGTTTCTGACCCTGTGTTCTGGTTACTGTTTCTGACCGTGTGTTCTGGTTAGTGTTTCTGACCCTGTGTTCTGGTTAGTGTTTCTGACCCTGTGCTCTGGTTAGTGTTTCTGACCCTGTGTTCTGGTTAGTGTTTCTGACCCTGTGTTCTGGTTAGAGTTTCTGACCCTGTGCTCTGGTTAGTGTTTCTGACCCTGTGTTCTGGTTAGTGTTTCTGACCCTGTGTTATGGTTAGTGTTTCTGACCCTGTGTTTCTGGTTAGTGTTTCTGACCCTGTGTTTCTGGCTCTGTGTTTCTGACCCTGTGTTCTGGTTAGGGTTTCTGACCCTGTGTTCTGGTTACTGTTTCTGACCCTGTGTTTCTAGCTTTGTGTTTCTGACCCTGTGTTTCTGGTTAGTGTTTCTAACCCTGTGTTTCTGGTCAGTGTTTCTGACCCTGTGTTTCTGGTTAGTGTAGCTGACCCTGTGTTCTGGTTAGTGTTTCTGACCCTGTGTTCTGGTTAGTGTTTCTGACCCTGTGTTTCTAGCTTTGTGTTTCTGACCCTGTGTTCTGGTTAGTGTTTCTGACCCTGTGTTCTGGTTAGTGTTTCTGATCCTGTGTTTCTGGTCAGTGTTTCTGTCCCTGTGTTTCTGGTTAGTGTTTCTGACCCTGTGTTCTGGTTAGTGTTTCTGACCCTGTGTTCTGGTTAGTGTTTCTGACCCTGTGTTTCTGGTTAGTGTTTCTGACCCTGTGTTTCTGGCTCTGTGTTTCTGACCCTGTGTTCTGGTTAGTGTTTCTGGCCCTGTGTTTCTGGCCCTGTTTTTCTGGTTAGTGTTTCTGGCCCTGTGTTTCTGGCTCTGTGTTTCTGACCCTGTGTTCTTGTTAGTGTTTCTGACCCTGTGTTTCTGGTTAGTGTTTCTGACCCTGTGTTTCTGGTTAGTGTTTCTGACCCTGTGTTTCTGGCTCTGTGTTTCTGACCCTGTGTTCTGGTTAGTGTTTCTGACCCTGTGTTTCTGGTTAGTTAATCTGACCATGTGTTTCTGGCTCTGTGTTTCTGGCCCTGTGTTTCTGGTTAGTGTTTCTGGCCCTGTGTTTCTGGCTCTGTGTTTCTGACCCTGTGTTCTTGTTAGTGTTTCTGACCCTGTGTTTCTGGTTAGTGTTTCTGACCCTGTGTTTCTGGTTAGTGTTTCTGACCCTGTGTTTCTGGCTCTGTGTTTCTGACCCTGTGTTCTGGTTAGTGTTTCTGACCCTGTGTTTCTGGTTAGTATTTCTGACCCTGTGTTTCTGGCTAGTGTTTCTGACCCTGTGTTCTGGTTAGTGTTTCTGACCCTGTGTTCTGGTTAGTGTTTCTGACCCTGTGTTTCTGGTCAGTGTTTCTGTCCCTGTGTTTCTGGTTAGTGTTTCTGACCCTGTGTTCTGGTTAGTGTTTCTGACCCTGTGTTCTGGTTAGTGTTTCTGACCCTGTGTTCTGGTTAGTGTTTCTAACCCTGTGTTCTGGTTAGTGTTTCTGACCCTGTGTTCTGGTTAGTGTTTCTGACCCTGTGTTCTGGTTAGTGTTTCTGACCCTGTGTTTCTGGTTAATGTTTCTGACCCTGTGTTTCTGGCTCTGTGTTACTGACCCCGTGTTCTGGTTAGTGTTTCTGACCCGGTGTTTCTGGTTAGTGTTTCTGGCCCTGTGTTTCTGGCCCTGTGTTTCTGGTTAGTGTTTCTGGCCCTCTGTTTCTGGCTCTGTGTTTCTGACCCTGTGTTCTTGTTAGTGTTTCTGACCCTGTGTTTCTGGTTAGTGTTTCTGACCCTGTGTTTCTGGTTAGTGTTTCTGGCCCTGTGTTTCTGGCTCTGTGTTTCTGGTTAGTGTTTCTGACCCTGTGTTCTGGTTAGTGTTTCTGACCCTGTGCTCTGGTTAGTGTTTCTGACCCTGTGTTTCTGGCTCTGTGTTTCTGACCCTGTGTTCTGGTTAGGGTTTCTGACCCTGTGTTTCTGGTCAGATTTTCTGACCCTGTGTTTCTGGTTAGTGTTTCTGACCCTGTGTTTCTAGCTTTGTGTTTCTGACCCTGTGTTCTGGTTAGTGTTTCTGACCCTGTGTTTCTGGTTAGTGTTTCTGACCATGTGTATCTGGGTAGTGTTTCTGACCCTGTGTTTCTGGCTCTGTGTTTCTGACCCTGTGTTCTGGTTAGTGTTTCTGACCCTGTGTTTCTGGTCAGTGTTTCTGACCCTGTGTTTCTGGTCGGTGTTTCTAACCCTGTGTTTCTGGCCCTGTTTTTCTGGTTAGTGTTTCTGGCCCTGTGTTTCTGGCTCTGTGTTTCTGACCCTGTGTTCTTGTTAGTGTTTCTGACCCTGTGTTTCTGGTTAGTGTTTCTGACCCTGTGTTTCTGGTTAGTGTTTCTGACCCTGTGTTTCTGGCTCTGTGTTTCTGACCCTGTGTTCTGGTTAGTGTTTCTGACCCTGTGTTTCTGGTTAGTTAATCTGACCCTGTGTTTCTGGCTCTGTGTTTCTGGCCCTGTGTTTCTGGTTAGTGTTTCTGGCCCTGTGTTTCTGGCTCTGTGTTTCTGGCCCTGTGTTTCTGGTTAGTGTTTCTGGCCCTGTGTTTCTGGCTCTGTGTTTCTGACCCTGTGTTCTTGTTAGTGTTTCTGACCCTGTGTTTCTGGTTAGTGTTTCTGACCCTGTGTTCTGGTTAGTGTTTCTGACCCTGTGTTTCTGGTTAGTGTTTCTGACCCTGTGTTTCTGGCTAGTGTTTCTGACCCTGTGTTTCTGGCTAGTGTTTCTGACCCTGTGTTCTGGTTAGTGTTTCTGTCCCTGTGTTTCTGGTTAGTGTTTCTGACCCTGTGTTCTGGTTAGTGTTTCTGACCCTGTGTTCTGGTTAGTGTTTCTGACCCTGTGTTCTGGTTAGTGTTTCTGACCCTGTGTTCTGGTTAGTGTATCTGATCCTGTGTTTCTGGTTAGTGTTTCTGACCCTGTGTTTCTGGCTCTGTGTTTCTGACCCTGTGTTCTGGTTAGTGTTTCTGGCCCTGTGTTTCTGGCCCTGTTTTTCTGGTTAGTGTTTCTGGCCCTGTGTTTCTGGCTCTGTGTTTCTGACCCTGTGTTCTTGTTAGTGTTTCTGACCCTGTGTTTCTGGTTAGTGTTTCTGACCCTGTGTTTATGGTTAGTGTTTCTGACCCTGTGTTTCTGGCTCTGTGTTTCTGACCCTGTGTTCTGGTTAGTGTTTCTGACCCTGTGTTTCTGGTTAGTTAATCTGACCCTGTGTTTCTGGCTCTGTGTTTCTGGCCCTGTGTTTCTGGTTAGTGTTTCTGGCCCTGTGTTTCCGGCTCTGTGTTTCTGACCCTGTGTTCTTGTTAGTGTTTCTGACCCTGTGTTTCTGGTTAGTGTTTCTGACCCTGTGTTTCTGGTTAGTGTTTCTGACCCTGTGTTTCTGGCTCTGTGTTTCTGACCCTGTGTTCTAGTTAGTGTTTCTGACCCTGTGTTTCTGGTTAGTATTTCTGACCCTGTGTTTCTGGCTAGTGTTTCTGACCCTGTGTTCTGGTTAGTGTTTCTGACCCTGTGTTCTGGTTAGTGTTTCTGACCCTGTGTTTCTGGTCAGTGTTTCTGTCCCTGTGTTTCTGGTTAGTGTTTCTGACCCTGTGTTCTGGTTAGTGTTTCTGACCCTGTGTTCTGGTTAGTGTTTCTGACCCTGTGTTCTGGTTAGAGTTTCTGACCCTGTGTTCTGGTTAGTGTTTCTAACCCTGTGTTCTGGTTAGTGTTTCTGACCCTGTGTTCTGGTTAGTGTTTCTGACCCTGTGTTCTGGTTAGTGTTTCTGACCCTGTGTTTCTGGTTAATGTTTCTGACCCTGTGTTTCTGGCTCTGTGTTACTGACCCCGTGTTCTGGTTAGTGTTTCTGACCCGGTGTTTCTGGTTAGTGTTTCTGGCCCTGTGTTTCTGGCCCTGTGTTTCTGGTTAGTGTTTCTGGCCCTCTGTTTCTGGCTATGTGTTTCTGACCCTGTGTTCTTGTTAGTGTTTCTGACCCTGTGTTTCTGGTTAGTGTTTCTGACCCTGTGTTTCTGGTTAGTGTTTCTGGCCCTGTGTTTCTGGCTCTGTGTTTCTGGTTAGTGTTTCTGACCCTGTGTTCTGGTTAGTGTTTCTGACCCTGTGCTCTGGTTAGTGTTTCTGACCCTGTGTTTCTGGCTCTGTGTTTCTGACCCTGTGTTCTGGTTAGGGTTTCTGACCCTGTGTTTCTGGTCAGATTTTCTGACCCTGTGTTTCTGGTTAGTGTTTCTGACCCTGTGTTTCTAGCTTTGTGTTTCTGACCCTGTGTTCTGGTTAGTGTTTCTGACCCTGTGTTTCTGGTTAGTGTTTCTGACCATGTGTATCTGGGTAGTGTTTCTGACCCTGTGTTTCTGGCTCTGTGTTTCTGACCCTGTGTTCTGGTTAGTGTTTCTGACCCTGTTTTTCTGGTCAGTGTTTCTGACCCTGTGTTTCTGGTCGGTGTTTCTAACCCTGTGTTTCTGGCCCTGTTTTTCTGGTTAGTGTTTCTGGCCCTGTGTTTCTGGCTCTGTGTTTCTGACCCTGTGTTCTTGTTAGTGTTTCTGACCCTGTGTTTCTGGTTAGTGTTTCTGACCCTGTGTTTCTGGTTAGTGTTTCTGACACTGTGTTTCTGGCTCTGTGTTTCTGACCCTGTGTTCTGGTTAGTGTTTCTGACCCTGTGTTTCTGGTTAGTTAATCTGACCCTGTGTTTCTGGCTCTGTGTTTCTGGCCCTGTGTTTCTGGTTAGTGTTTCTGGCCCTGTGTTTCTGGCTCTGTGTTTCTGGCCCTGTGTTTCTGGTTAGTGTTTCTGGCCCTGTGTTTCTGGCTCTGTGTTTCTGACCCTGTGTTCTTGTTAGTGTTTCTGACCCTGTGTTTCTGGTTAGTGTTTCTGACCCTGTGTTTCTGGTTAGTGTTTCTGACCCTGTGTTTCTGGCTCTGTGTTTCTGACCCTGTGTTCTGGTTAGTGTTTCTGACCCTGTGTTTCTGGTTAGTATTTCTGACCCTGTGTTTCTGGCTAGTGTTTCTGACCCTGTGTTTCTGGCTAGTGTTTCTGACCCTGTGTTTCTAGCTTTGTGTTTCTGACCCTGTGTTCTGGTTAGTGTTTCTGACCCTGTGTTTCTGGTTAGTGTTTCTGACCATGTGTATCTGGGTAGTGTTTCTGACCCTGTGTTTCTGGCTCTGTGTTTCTGACCCTGTGTTCTGGTTAGTGTTTCTGACCCTGTGTTTCTGGTCAGTGTTTCTGACCCTGTGTTTCTGGTCGGTGTTTCTAACCCTGTGTTTCTGGCCCTGTTTTTCTGGTTAGTGTTTCTGGCCCTGTGTTTCTGGCTCTGTGTTTCTGACCCTGTGTTCTTGTTAGTGTTTCTGACCCTGTGTTTCTGGCCCTGTTTTTCTGGTTAGTGTTTCTGGCCCTGTGTTTCTGGCTCTGTGTTTCTGACCCTGTGTTCTTGTTAGTGTTTCTGACCCTGTGTTTCTGGTTAGTGTTTCTGACCCTGTGTTTCTGGTTAGTGTTTCTGACCCTGTGTTTCTGGCTCTGTGTTTCTGACCCTGTGTTCTGGTTAGTGTTTCTGACCCTGTGTTTCTGGTTAGTTAATCTGACCCTGTGTTTCTGGCTCTGTGTTTCTGGCCCTGTGTTTCTGGTTAGTGTTTCTGGCCCTGTGTTTCTGGCTCTGTGTTTCTGGCCCTGTGTTTCTGGTTAGTGTTTCTGGCCCTGTGTTTCTGGCTCTGTGTTTCTGACCCTGTGTTCTTGTTAGTGTTTCTGACCCTGTGTTTCTGATTAGTGTTTCTGACCCTGTGTTTCTGGTTAGTGTTTCTGACCCTGTGTTTCTGGCTCTGTGTTTCTGACCCTGTGTTCTGGTTAGTGTTTCTGACCCTGTGTTTCTGGTTAGTATTTCTGACCCTGTGTTTCTGGCTAGTGTTTCTGACCCTGTGTTTCTGGCTAGTGTTTCTGACCCTGTGTTCTGGTTAGTGTTTCTGACCCTGTGTTTCTGGTCAGTGTTTCTGTCCCTGTGTTTCTGGTTAGTGTTTCTGACCCTGTGTTCTGGTTAGTGTTTCTGACCCTGTGTTCTGGTTAGTGTTTCTGACCCTGTGTTTCTGGTTAGTGTTTCTGACCCTGTGTTTCTAGCTTTGTGTTTCTGACCCTGTGTTCTGGTTAGTGTTTCTGACCCTGTGTTTCTGGTTAGTGTTTCTGACCATGTGTATCTGGGTAGTGTTTCTGACCCTGTGTTTCTGGCTCTGTGTTTCTGACCCTGTGTTCTGGTTAGTGTTTCTGACCCTGTGTTTCTGGTCAGTGTTTCTGACCCTGTGTTTCTGGTCGGTGTTTCTAACCCTGTGTTTCTGGCCCTGTTTTTCTGGTTAGTGTTTCTGGCCCTGTGTTTCTGGCTCTGTGTTTCTGACCCTGTGTTCTTGTTAGTGTTTCTGACCCTGTGTTTCTGGTTAGTGTTTCTGACCCTGTGTTTCTGGTTAGTGTTTCTGACCCTGTGTTTCTGGCTCTGTGTTTCTGACCCTGCGTTCTGGTTAGTGTTTCTGACCCTGTGTTTCTGGTTAGTTAATCTGACCCTGTGTTTCTGGCTCTGTGTTTCTGGCCCTGTGTTTCTGGTTAGTGTTTCTGGCCCTGTGTTTCTGGCTCTGTGTTTCTGGCCCTGTGTTTCTGGTTAGTGTTTCTGGCCCTGTGTTTCTGGCTCTGTGTTTCTGACCCTGTGTTCTTGTTAGTGTTTCTGACCCTGTGTTTCTGGTTAGTGTTTCTGACCCTGTGTTTCTGGTTAGTGTTTCTGACCCTGTGTTTCTGGCTCTGTGTTTCTGACCCTGTGTTCTGGTTAGTGTTTCTGACCCTGTGTTTCTGGTTAGTATTTCTGACCCTGTGTTTCTGGCTAGTGTTTCTGACCCTGTGTTTCTGGCTAGTGTTTCTGACCCTGTGTTCTGGTTAGTGTTTCTGACCCTGTGTTTCTGGTCAGTGTTTCTGTCCCTGTGTTTCTGGTTAGTGTTTCTGACCCTGTGTTCTGGTTAGTGTTTCTGACCCTGTGTTCTGGTTAGTGTTTCTGACCCTGTGTTCTGGTTAGTGTTTCTGACCCTGTGTTCTGGTTAGTGTTTCTGATCCTGTGTTTCTGGTCAGTGTTTCTGTCCCTGTGTTTCTGGTTAGTGTTTCTGACCCTGTGTTCTGGTTAGTGTTTCTGACCCTGTGTTCTGGTTAGTGTTTCTGACCCTGTGTTTCTGGTTAGTGTTTCTGACCCTGTGTTTCTGGCTCTGTGTTTCTGACCCTGTGTTCTGGTTAGTGTTTCTGGCCCTGTGTTTCTGGCCCTGTTTTTCTGGTTAGTGTTTCTGGCCCTGTGTTTCTGGCTCTGTGTTTCTGACCCTGTGTTCTTGTTAGTGTTTCTGACCCTGTGTTTCTGGTTAGTGTTTCTGACCCTGTGTTTCTGGTTAGTGTTTCTGACCCTGTGTTTCTGGCTCTGTGTTTCTGACCCTGTGTTCTGGTTAGTGTTTCTGACCCTGTGTTTCTGGTTAGTTAATCTGACCCTGTGTTTCTGGCTCTGTGTTTCTGGCCCTGTGTTTCTGGTTAGTGTTTCTGGCCCTGTGTTTCTGGCTCTTTGTTTCTGACCCTGTGTTCTTGTTAGTGTTTCTGACCCTGTGTTTCTGGTTAGTGTTTCTGACCCTGTGTTTCTGGTTAGTGTTTCTGACCCTGTGTTTCTGGCTCTGTGTTTCTGACCCTATGTTCTGGTTAGTGTTTCTGACCCTGTGTTTCTGGTTAGTATTTCTGACCCTGTGTTTCTGGCTCTGTGTTTCTGACCCTGTGTTCTGGTTAGTGTTTCTGGCCCTGTGTTTCTGGCCCTGTTTTTCTGGTTAGTGTTTCTGGCCCTGTGTTTCTGGCTCTGTGTTTCTGACCCTGTGTTCTTGTTAGTGTTTCTGACCCTGTGTTTCTGGTTAGTGTTTCTGACCCTGTGTTTCTGGTTAGTGTTTCTGACCCTGTGTTTCTGGCTCTGTGTTTCTGACCCTGTGTTCTGGTTAGTGTTTCTGACCCTGTGTTTCTGGTTAGTTAATCTGACCCTGTGTTTCTGGCTCTGTGTTTCTGGCCCTGTGTTTCTGGTTAGTGTTTCTGGCCCTGTGTTTCTGGCTCTGTGTTTCTGACCCTGTGTTCTTGTTAGTGTTTCTGACCCTGTGTTTCTGGTTAGTGTTTCTGACCCTGTGTTTCTGGTTAGTGTTTCTGACCCTGTGTTTCTGGCTCTGTGTTTCTGACCCTGTGTTCTGGTTAGTGTTTCTGACCCTGTGTTTCTGGTTAGTATTTCTGACCCTGTGTTTCTGGCTAGTGTTTCTGACCCTGTGTTCTGGTTAGTGTTTCTGACCCTGTGTTCTGGTTAGTGTTTCTGACCCTGTGTTTCTGGTCAGTGTTTCTGTCCCTGTGTTTCTGGTTAGTGTTTCTGACCCTGTGTTCTGGTTAGTGTTTCTGACCCTGTGTTCTGGTTAGTGTTTCTGACCCTGTGTTCTGGTTAGAGTTTCTGACCCTGTGTTCTGGTTAGTGTTTCTAACCCTGTGTTCTGGTTAGTGTTTCTGACCCTGTGTTCTGGTTAGTGTTTCTGACCCTGTGTTCTGGTTAGTGTTTCTGACCCTGTGTTTCTGGTTAGTGTTTCTGGCCCTGTGTTTCTGGCTCTGTGTTTCTGGCCCTGTGTTTCTGGTTAGTGTTTCTGGCCCTGTGTTTCTGGCTCTGTGTTTCTGACCCTGTGTTCTTGTTAGTGTTTCTGACCCTGTGTTTCTGGTTAGTGTTTCTGACCCTGTGTTTCTGGTTAGTGTTTCTGACCCTGTGTTTCTGGCTCTGTGTTTCTGACCCTGTGTTCTGGTTAGTGTTTCTGACCCTGTGTTTCTGGTTAGTATTTCTGACCCTGTGTTTCTGGCTAGTGTTTCTGACCCTGTGTTTCTGGCTAGTGTTTCTGACCCTGTGTTCTGGTTAGTGTTTCTGACCCTGTGTTTCTGGTCAGTGTTTCTGTCCCTGTGTTTCTGGTTAGTGTTTCTGACCCTGTGTTCTGGTTAGTGTTTCTGACCCTGTGTTCTGGTTAGTGTTTCTGACCCTGTGTTCTGGTTAGTGTTTCTGACCCTGTGTTCTGGTTAGTGTTTCTGATCCTGTGTTTCTGGTCAGTGTTTCTGTCCCTGTGTTTCTGGTTAGTGTTTCTGACCCTGTGTTCTGGTTAGTGTTTCTGATCCTGTGTTTCTGGTCAGTGTTTCTGTCCCTGTGTTTCTGGTTAGTGTTTCTGACCCTGTGTTCTGGTTAGTGTTTCTGACCCTGTGTTTCTGGCTCTGTGTTTCTGACCCTGTGTTCTGGTTAGTGTTTCTGACCCTGTGTTTCTGGTTAGTTAATCTGACCCTGTGTTTCTGGCTCTGTGTTTCTGGCCCTGTGTTTCTGGTTAGTGTTTCTGGCCCTGTGTTTCTGGCTCTGTGTTTCTGACCCTGTGTTCTTGTTAGTGTTTCTGACCCTGTGTTTCTGGTTAGTGTTTCTGACCCTGTGTTTCTGGTTAGTGTTTCTGACCCTGTGTTTCTGGCTCTGTGTTTCTGACCCTGTGTTCTGGTTAGTGTTTCTGACCCTGTGTTTCTGGTTAGTATTTCTGACCCTGTGTTTCTGGCTCTGTGTTTCTGACCCTGTGTTCTGGTTAGTGTTTCTGGCCCTGTGTTTCTGGCCCTGTTTTTCTGGTTAGTGTTTCTGGCCCTGTGTTTCTGGCTCTGTGTTTCTGACCCTGTGTTCTTGTTAGTGTTTCTGACCCTGTGTTTCTGGTTAGTGTTTCTGACCCTGTGTTTCTGGTTAGTGTTTCTGACCCTGTGTTTCTGGCTCTGTGTTTCTGACCCTGTGTTCTGGTTAGTGTTTCTGACCCTGTGTTTCTGGTTAGTTAATCTGACCCTGTGTTTCTGGCTCTGTGTTTCTGGCCCTGTGTTTCTGGTTAGTGTTTCTGGCCCTGTGTTTCTGGCTCTGTGTTTCTGACCCTGTGTTCTTGTTAGTGTTTCTGACCCTGTGTTTCTGGTTAGTGTTTCTGACCCTGTGTTTCTGGTTAGTGTTTCTGACCCTGTGTTTCTGGCTCTGTGTTTCTGACCCTGTGTTCTGGTTAGTGTTTCTGACCCTGTGTTTCTGGTTAGTATTTCTGACCCTGTGTTTCTGGCTAGTGTTTCTGACCCTGTGTTCTGGTTACTGTTTCTGACCCTGTGTTCTGGTTAGTGTTTCTGACCCTGTGTTTCTGGTCAGTGTTTCTGTCCCTGTGTTTCTGGTTAGTGTTTCTGACCCTGTGTTCTGGTTAGTGTTTCTGACCCTGTGTTCTGGTTAGTGTTTCTGACCCTGTGTTCTGGTTAGAGTTTCTGACCCTGTGTTCTGGTTAGTGTTTCTAACCCTGTGTTCTGGTTAGTGTTTCTGACCCTGTGTTCTGGTTAGTGTTTCTGACCCTGTGTTCTGGTTAGTGTTTCTGACCCTGTGTTTCTGGTTAGTGTTTCTGGCCCTGTGTTTCTGGCTCTGTGTTTCTGGCCCTGTGTTTCTGGTTAGTGTTTCTGGCCCTGTGTTTCTGGCTCTGTGTTTCTGACCCTGTGTTCTTGTTAGTGTTTCTGACCCTGTGTTTCTGGTTAGTGTTTCTGACCCTGTGTTTCTGGTTAGTGTTTCTGACCCTGTGTTTCTGGCTCTGTGTTTCTGACCCTGTGTTCTGGTTAGTGTTTCTGACCCTGTGTTTCTGGTTAGTATTTCTGACCCTGTGTTTCTGGCTAGTGTTTCTGACCCTGTGTTTCTGGCTAGTGTTTCTGACCCTGTGTTCTGGTTAGTGTTTCTGACCCTGTGTTTCTGGTCAGTGTTTCTGTCCCTGTGTTTCTGGTTAGTGTTTCTGACCCTGTGTTCTGGTTAGTGTTTCTGACCCTGTGTTCTGGTTAGTGTTTCTGACCCTGTGTTCTGGTTAGTGTTTCTGACCCTGTGTTCTGGTTAGTGTTTCTGATCCTGTGTTTCTGGTCAGTGTTTCTGTCCCTGTGTTTCTGGTTAGTGTTTCTGACCCTGTGTTCTGGTTAGTGTTTCTGACCCTGTGTTCTGGTTAGTGTTTCTGACCCTGTGTTTCTGGTTAGTGTTTCTGACCCTGTGTTTCTGGCTCTGTGTTTCTGACCCTGTGTTCTGGTTAGTGTTTCTGGCCCTGTGTTTCTGGCCCTGTTTTTCTGGTTAGTGTTTCTGGCCCTGTGTTTCTGGCTCTGTGTTTCTGACCCTGTGTTCTTGTTAGTGTTTCTGACCCTGTGTTTCTGGTTAGTGTTTCTGACCCTGTGTTTCTGGTTAGTGTTTCTGACCCTGTGTTTCTGGCTCTGTGTTTCTGACCCTGTGTTCTGGTTAGTGTTTCTGACCCTGTGTTTCTGGTTAGTTAATCTGACCCTGTGTTTCTGGCTCTGTGTTTCTGGCCCTGTGTTTCTGGTTAGTGTTTCTGGCCCTGTGTTTCTGGCTCTGTGTTTCTGACCCTGTGTTCTTGTTAGTGTTTCTGACCCTGTGTTTCTGGTTAGTGTTTCTGACCCTGTGTTTCTGGTTAGTGTTTCTGACCCTGTGTTTCTGGCTCTGTGTTTCTGACCCTGTGTTCTGGTTAGTGTTTCTGACCCTGTGTTTCTGGTTAGTATTTCTGACCCTGTGTTTCTGGCTCTGTGTTTCTGACCCTGTGTTCTGGTTAGTGTTTCTGGCCCTGTGTTTCTGGCCCTGTTTTTCTGGTTAGTGTTTCTGGCCCTGTGTTTCTGGCTCTGTGTTTCTGACCCTGTGTTCTTGTTAGTGTTTCTGACCCTGTGTTTCTGGTTAGTGTTTCTGACCCTGTGTTTCTGGTTAGTGTTTCTGACCCTGTGTTTCTGGCTCTGTGTTTCTGACCCTGTGTTCTGGTTAGTGTTTCTGACCCTGTGTTTCTGGTTAGTTAATCTGACCCTGTGTTTCTGGCTCTGTGTTTCTGGCCCTGTGTTTCTGGTTAGTGTTTCTGGCCCTGTGTTTCTGGCTCTGTGTTTCTGACCCTGTGTTCTTGTTAGTGTTTCTGACCCTGTGTTTCTGGTTAGTGTTTCTGACCCTGTGTTTCTGGTTAGTGTTTCTGACCCTGTGTTTCTGGCTCTGTGTTTCTGACCCTGTGTTCTGGTTAGTGTTTCTGACCCTGTGTTTCTGGTTAGTATTTCTGACCCTGTGTTTCTGGCTAGTGTTTCTGACCCTGTGTTCTGGTTAGTGTTTCTGACCCTGTGTTCTGGTTAGTGTTTCTGACCCTGTGTTTCTGGTCAGTGTTTCTGTCCCTGTGTTTCTGGTTAGTGTTTCTGACCCTGTGTTCTGGTTAGTGTTTCTGACCCTGTGTTCTGGTTAGTGTTTCTGACCCTGTGTTCTGGTTAGAGTTTCTGACCCTGTGTTCTGGTTAGTGTTTCTAACCCTGTGTTCTGGTTAGTGTTTCTGACCCTGTGTTCTGGTTAGTGTTTCTGACCCTGTGTTCTGGTTAGTGTTTCTGACCCTGTGTTTCTGGTTAATGTTTCTGACCCTGTGTTTCTGGCTCTGTGTTACTGACCCCGTGTTCTGGTTAGTGTTTCTGACCCGGTGTTTCTGGTTAGTGTTTCTGGCCCTGTGTTTCTGGCCCTGTGTTTCTGGTTAGTGTTTCTGGTTAGTGTTTCTGGCTCTGTGTTTCTGACCCTGTGTTCTTGTTAGTGTTTCTGACCCTGTGTTTCTGGTTAGTGTTTCTGACCCTGCGTTTCTGGTTAGTGTTTCTGGCCCTGTGTTTCTGGCTCTGTGTTTCTGGTTAGTGTTTCTGACCCTGTGTTCTGGTTAGTGTTTCTGACCCTGTGCTCTGGTTAGTGTTTCTGACCCTGTGTTTCTGGCTCTGTGTTTCTGACCCTGTGTTCTGGTTAGGGTTTCTGACCCTGTGTTTCTGGTTAATGTTTCTGACCCTGTGTTTCTGGCTCTGTGTTTCTGACCCTGTGTTCTTGTTAGTGTTTCTGACCCTGTGTTTCTGGTTAGTGTTTCTGACCCTGTGTTTCTGGTTAGTGTTTCTGACCCTGTGTTTCTGGCTCTGTGTTTCTGGCTCTGTGTTTCTGACCCTGTGTTCTGGTTAGTATTTCTGACCCTGTGTTTCTGGTTAGTATTTCTGACCCTGTGTTTCTGGCTCTGTGTTTCTGACCCTGTGTTCTGGTTAGTGTTTCTGACCCTGTGTTCTGGTTAGTGTTTCTGACCCTGTGTTTCTGGTCAGTGTTTCTGTCCCTGTGTTTCTGGTTAGTGTTTCTGACCCTGTGTTCTGGTTAGTGTATCTGACCCTGTGTTCTGGTTAGAGTTTCTGACCCTGTGTTCTGGTTAGTGTTTCTGACCCTGTCTTCTGGTTAGTGTTTCTGACCCTGTGTTCTGGTTAGTGTTTCTGACCCTGTGTTTCTGGTTAGTGTTTCTGGCCCTGTGTTTCTGGCCCTGTGTTTCTGGCTCTGTGTTTCTGACCCTGTGTTCTTGTTAGTGTTTCTGACCCTGTGTTTCTGGTTAGTGTTTCTGACCCTGTTTTTCTGGTTAGTGTTTCTGACCCTGTGTTTCTGGCTCTGTGTTTCTGGCTCTGTGTTTCTGACCCTGTGTTCTGGTTAGTGTTTCTGACCCTGTGTTTCTGGTTAGTGTTTCTGACCCTGTGTTTCTGGTTAGTGTTTCTGACCCTGTGTTTCTGGCTCTGTGTTTCTGACCCTGTGTTCTGGTTACTGTTTCTGACCCTGTGTTCTGGTTACTGTTTCTGACCGTGTGTTCTGGTTAGTGTTTTTGACCCTGTGTTCTGGTTAGGGTTTCTGACCCTGTGTTTCTGGTCAGATTTTCTGACCCTGTGTTTCTGGTTAGTGTTTCAGACCCTGTGTTTCTAGCTTTGTGTTTCTGACCCTGTGTTCTGGTTAGTGTTTCTGACCCTGTGTTTCTGGTTAGTGTTTCTGACCATGTGTATCTGGGTAGTGTTTCTGACCCTGTGTTTCTGGCTCTGTGTTTCTGACCCTGTGTTCTGGTTAGTGTTTCTGACCCTGTGTTTCTGGTCAGTGTTTCTGACCCTGTGTTTCTGGTCGGTGTTTTTAACCCTGTGTTTCTGGTCAGTGTTTCTGACCCTGTGTTTCTGGTTAGTGTTGCTGACCCTGTGTTTCTGGTTACTGTTTCTGGCCCTGTGTTTCTGGCCCTGTGTTTCTGGTTAGTGTTTCTGGCCCTGTGTTTCTGGCTCTGTGTTTCTGACCCTGTGTTCTGGTTAGTGTTGCTGACCCTGTGTTTCTGGTTACTGTTTCTGGCCCTGTGTTTCTGGTTAGTATTTCTGACCCTGTGTTTCTGGCTCTGTGTTTCTGACCCTGTGTTCTGGTTAGTGTTTCTGACCCTGTGTTCTGGTTAGTGTTTCTGACCCTGTGTTTCTGGTCAGTGTTTCTGTCCCTGTGTTTCTGGTTAGTGTTTCTGACCCTGTGTTCTGGTTAGTGTATCTGACCCTGTGTTCTGGTTAGAGTTTCTGACCCTGTGTTCTGGTTTGTGTTTCTGACCCTGTGTTCTGGTTAGTGTTTCTGACCCTGTGTTCTGGTTAGTGTTTCTGACCCTGTGTTTCTGGTTAGTGTTTCTGGCCCTGTGTTTCTGGCCCTGTGTTTCTGGCTCTGTGTTTCTGACCCTGTGTTCTGGTTAGGGTTTCTGACCCTGTGTTTCTGGTCAGATTTTCTGACCCTGTGTTTCTGGTTAGTGTTTCAGACCCTGTGTTTCTAGCTTTGTGTTTCTGACCCTGTGTTCTGGTTAGTGTTTCTGACCCTGTGTTTCTGGTTAGTGTTTCTGACCATGTGTATCTGGGTAGTGTTTCTGACCCTGTGTTTCTGGCTCTGTGTTTCTGACCCTGTGTTCTGGTTAGTGTTTCTGACCCTGTGTTTCTGGTCAGTGTTTCTGACCCTGTGTTTCTGGTCGGTGTTTCTAACCCTGTGTTTCTGGTCAGTGTTTCTGACCCTGTGTTTCTGGTTAGTGTTGCTGACCCTGTGTTTCTGGTTACTGTTTCTGGCCCTGTGTTTCTGGCCCTGTGTTTCTGGTTAGTGTTTCTGGCCCTGTGTTTCTGGCTCTGTGTTTCTGACCCTGTGTTCTGGTTAGTGTTGCTGACCCTGTGTTTCTGGTTACTGTTTCTGGCCCTGTGTTTCTGGTTAGTATTTCTGACCCTGTGTTTCTGGCTCTGTGTTTCTGACCCTGTGTTCTGGTTAGTGTTTCTGACCCTGTGTTCTGGTTAGTGTTTCTGACCCTGTGTTTCTGGTCAGTGTTTCTGTCCCTGTGTTTCTGGTTAGTGTTTCTGACCCTGTGTTCTGGTTAGTGTATCTGACCCTGTGTTCTGGTTAGAGTTTCTGACCCTGTGTTCTGGTTTGTGTTTCTGACCCTGTGTTCTGGTTAGTGTTTCTGACCCTGTGTTCTGGTTAGTGTTTCTGACCCTGTGTTTCTGGTTAGTGTTTCTGGCCCTGTGTTTCTGGCCCTGTGTTTCTGGCTCTGTGTTTCTGACCCTGTGTTCTTGTTAGTGTTTCTGACCCTGTGTTTCTGGTTAGTGTTTCTGACCCTGTTTTTCTGGTTAGTGTTTCTGACCCTGTGTTTATGGCTCTGTGTTTCTGGCTCTGTGTTTCTGACCCTGTGTTCTGGTTAGTGTTTCTGACCCTGTGTTTCTGGTTAGTGTTTCTGACCCTGTGTTTCTGGTTAGTGTTTCTGACCCTGTGTTTCTGGCTCTGTGTTTCTGACCCTGTGTTCTGGTTACTGTTTCTGACCCTGTGTTCTGGTTACTGTTTCTGACCGTGTGTTCTGGTTAGTGTTTCTGACCCTGTGTTCTGGTTAGGGTTTCTGACCCTGTGTTTCTGGTCAGATTTTCTGACCCTGTGTTTCTGGTTAGTGTTTCTGACCCTGTGTTTCTAGCTTTGTGTTTCTGACCCTGTGTTCTGGTTAGTGTTTCTGACCCTGTGTTTCTGGTTAGTGTTTCTGACCATGTGTATCTGGGTAGTGTTTCTGACCCTGTGTTTCTGGCTCTGTGTTTCTGACCCTGTGTTCTGGTTAGTGTTTCTGACCCTGTGTTTCTGGTCAGTGTTTCTGACCCTGTGTTTCTGGTCGGTGTTTCTAACCCTGTGTTTCTGGTCAGTGTTTCTGACCCTGTGTTTCTGGTTACTGTTTCTGGCCCTGTGTTTCTGGCCCTGTGTTTCTGGTTAGTGTTTCTGGCCCTGTGTTTCTGGCTCTGTGTTTCTGACCCTGTGTTCTGGTTAGTGTTGCTGACCCTGTGTTTCTGGTTACTGTTTCTGGCCCTGTGTTTCTGGCCCTGTGTTTCTGGTTAGTGTTTCTGGCCCTGTGTTTCTGGCTCTGTGTTTCTGACCCTGTGTTCTTGTTAGTGTTTCTGACCCTGTGTTTCTGGTTAGTGTTTCTGACCCTGTGTTTCTGGTTAGTGTTTCTGACCCTGTGTTTCTGGCTCTGTGTTTCTGGCTCTGTGTTTCTGACCCTGTGTTCTGGTTAGTATTTCTGACCCTGTGTTTCTGGTTAGTATTTCTGACCCTGTGTTTCTGGCTCTGTGTTTCTGACCCTGTGTTCTGGTTAGTGTTTCTGACCCTGTGTTCTGGTTAGTGTTTCTGACCCTGTGTTTCTGGTCAGTGTTTCTGTCCCTGTGTTTCTGGTTAGTGTTTCTGACCCTGTGTTCTGGTTAGTGTATCTGACCCTGTGTTCTGGTTAGAGTTTCTGACCCTGTGTTCTGGTTAGTGTTTCTGACCCTGTGTTCTGGTTAGTGTTTCTGACCCTGTGTTCTGGTTAGTGTTTCTGACCCTGTGTTTCTGGTTAGTGTTTCTGGCCCTGTGTTTATGGCCCTGTTTTTCTGGTTAGTGTTTCTGGCCCTGTGTTTCTGGCTCTGTGTTTCTGACCCTGTGTTCTTGTTAGTGTTTCTGACCCTGTGTTCTGGTTAGTGTATCTGACCCTGTGTTCTGGTTAGAGTTTCTGACCCTGTGTTCTGGTTAGTGTTTCTGACCCTGTCTTCTGGTTAGTGTTTCTGACCCTGTGTTCTGGTTAGTGTTTCTGACCCTGTGTTTCTGGTTAGTGTTTCTGGCCCTGTGTTTCTGGCCCTGTGTTTCTGGCTCTGTGTTTCTGACCCTGTGTTCTGGTTAGTGTTTCTGACCCTGTGTTTCTGGTTAGTGTTTCTGACCATGTGTATCTGGGTAGTGTTTCTGACCCTGTGTTTCTGGCTCTGTGTTTCTGACCCTGTGTTCTGGTTAGTGTTTCTGACCCTGTGTTTCTGGTCAGTGTTTCTGACCCTGTGTTTCTGGTCGGTGTTTCTAACCCTGTGTTTCTGGTCAGTGTTTCTGACCCTGTGTTTCTGGTTACTGTTTCTGGCCCTGTGTTTCTGGCCCTGTGTTTCTGGTTAGTGTTTCTGGCCCTGTGTTTCTGGCTCTGTGTTTCTGACCCTGTGTTCTGGTTAGTGTTGCTGACCCTGTGTTTCTGGTTACTGTTTCTGGCCCTGTGTTTCTGGCCCTGTGTTTCTGGTTAGTGTTTCTGGCCCTGTGTTTCTGGCTCTGTGTTTCTGACCCTGTGTTCTTGTTAGTGTTTCTGACCCTGTGTTTCTGGTTAGTGTTTCTGACCCTGTGTTTCTGGTTAGTGTTTCTGACCCTGTGTTTCTGGCTCTGTGTTTCTGGCTCTGTGTTTCTGACCCTGTGTTCTGGTTAGTATTTCTGACCCTGTGTTTCTGGTTAGTATTTCTGACCCTGTGTTTCTGGCTCTGTGTTTCTGACCCTGTGTTCTGGTTAGTGTTTCTGACCCTGTGTTCTGGTTAGTGTTTCTGACCCTGTGTTTCTGGTCAGTGTTTCTGTCCCTGTGTTTCTGGTTAGTGTTTCTGACCCTGTGTTCTGGTTAGTGTATCTGACCCTGTGTTCTGGTTAGAGTTTCTGACCCTGTGTTCTGGTTAGTGTTTCTGACCCTGTGTTCTGGTTAGTGTTTCTGACCCTGTGTTCTGGTTAGTGTTTCTGACCCTGTGTTTCTGGTTAGTGTTTCTGGCCCTGTGTTTATGGCCCTGTTTTTCTGGTTAGTGTTTCTGGCCCTGTGTTTCTGGCTCTGTGTTTCTGACCCTGTGTTCTTGTTAGTGTTTCTGACCCTGTGTTCTGGTTAGTGTATCTGACCCTGTGTTCTGGTTAGAGTTTCTGACCCTGTGTTCTGGTTAGTGTTTCTGACCCTGTCTTCTGGTTAGTGTTTCTGACCCTGTGTTCTGGTTAGTGTTTCTGACCCTGTGTTTCTGGTTAGTGTTTCTGGCCCTGTGTTTCTGGCCCTGTGTTTCTGGCTCTGTGTTTCTGACCCTGTGTTCTTGTTAGTGTTTCTGACCCTGTGTTTCTGGTTAGTGTTTCTGACCCTGTTTTTCTGGTTAGTGTTTCTGACCCTGTGTTTCTGGCTCTGTGTTTCTGGCTCTGCGTTTCTGACCCTGTGTTCTGGTTAGTGTTTCTGACCCTGTGTTTCTGGTTAGTGTTTCTGACCCTGTGTTTCTGGTTAGTGTTTCTGACCCTGTGTTTCTGGCTCTGTGTTTCTGACCCTGTGTTCTGGTTACTGTTTCTGACCCTGTGTTCTGGTTACTGTTTCTGACCGTGTGTTCTGGTTAGTGTTTTTGACCCTGTGTTCTGGTTAGGGTTTCTGACCCTGTGTTTCTGGTCAGATTTTCTGACCCTGTGTTTCTGGTTAGTGTTTCAGACCCTGTGTTTCTAGCTTTGTGTTTCTGACCCTGTGTTCTGGTTAGTGTTTCTGACCCTGTGTTTCTGGTTAGTGTTTCTGACCATGTGTATCTGGGTAGTGTTTCTGACCCTGTGTTTCTGGCTCTGTGTTTCTGACCCTGTGTTCTGGTTAGTGTTCCTGACCCTGTGTTTCTGGTCAGTGTTTCTGACCCTGTGTTTCTGGTCGGTGTTTCTAACCCTGTGTTTCTGGTCAGTGTTTCTGACCCTGTGTTTCTGGTTAGTGTTGCTGACCCTGTGTTTCTGGTTACTGTTTCTGGCCCTGTGTTTCTGGCCCTGTGTTTCTGGTTAGTGTTTCTGGCCCTGTGTTTCTGGCTCTGTGTTTCTGACCCTGTGTTCTGGTTAGTGTTGCTGACCCTGTGTTTCTGGTTACTGTTTCTGGCCCTGTGTTTCTGGTTAGTATTTCTGACCCTGTGTTTCTGGCTCTGTGTTTCTGACCCTGTGTTCTGGTTAGTGTTTCTGACCCTGTGTTCTGGTTAGTGTTTCTGACCCTGTGTTTCTGGTCAGTGTTTCTGTCCCTGTGTTTCTGGTTAGTGTTTCTGACCCTGTGTTCTGGTTAGTGTATCTGACCCTGTGTTCTGGTTAGAGTTTCTGACCCTGTGTTCTGGTTTGTGTTTCTGACCCTGTGTTCTGGTTAGTGTTTCTGACCCTGTGTTCTGGTTAGTGTTTCTGGCCCTGTGTTTCTGGCTCTGTGTTTCTGACCCTGTGTTCTTGTTAGTGTTTCTGACCCTGTGTTTCTGGTTATTGTTTCTGACCCTGTTTTTCTGGTTAGTGTTTCTGACCCTGTGTTTCTGGCTCTGTGTTTCTGGCTCTGTGTTTCTGACCCTGTGTTCTGGTTAGTGTTTCTGACCCTGTGTTTCTGGTTAGTGTTTCTGACCCTGTGTTTCTGGTTAGTGTTTCTGACCCTGTGTTTCTGGCTCTGTGTTTCTGACCCTGTGTTCTGGTTACTGTTTCTGACCCTGTGTTCTGGTTACTGTTTCTGACCGTGTGTTCTGGTTAGTGTTTCTGACCCTGTGTTCTGGTTAGGGTTACTGACCCTGTGTTTCTGGTCAGATTTTCTGACCCTGTGTTTCTGGTTAGTGTTTCTGACCCTGTGTTTCTAGCTTTGTGTTTCTGACCCTGTGTTCTGGTTAGTGTTTCTGACCCTGTGTTTCTGGTTAGTGTTTCTGACCATGTGTATCTGGGTAGTGTTTCTGACCCTGTGTTTCTGGCTCTGTGTTTCTGACCCTGTGTTCTGGTTAGTGTTTCTGACCCTGTGTTTCTGGTCAGTGTTTCTGACCCTGTGTTTCTGGTCGGTGTTTCTAACCCTGTGTTTCTGGTCAGTGTTTCTGACCCTGTGTTTCTGGTTACTGTTTCTGGCCCTGTGTTTCTGGCCCTGTGTTTCTGATTAGTGTTTCTGGCCCTGTGTTTCTGGCTCTGTGTTTCTGACCCTGTGTTCTGGTTAGTGTTGCTGACCCTGTGTTTCTGGTTACTGTTTCTGGCCCTGTGTTTCTGGCCCTGTGTTTCTGGTTAGTGTTTCTGGCCCTGTGTTTCTGGCTCTGTGTTTCTGACCCTGTGTTCTGGTTAGTGTTTCTGACCCTGTGTTCTGGTTAGTGTTTCTGACCCTGTGTTTCTGGTCAGTGTTTCTGTCCCTGTGTTTCTGGTTAGTGTTTCTGACCCTGTGTTCTGGTTAGTGTACCTGACCCTGTGTTCTGGTTAGAGTTTCTGACCCTGTGTTCTGGTTTGTGTTTCTGACCCTGTGTTCTGGTTAGTGTTTCTGACCCTGTGTTCTGGTTAGTGTTTCTGACCCTGTGTTTCTGGTTAGTGTTTCTGGCCCTGTGTTTCTGGCCCTGTGTTTCTGGCTCTGTGTTTCTGACCCTGTGTTCTTGTTAGTGTTTCTGACCCTGTGTTTCTGGTTAGTGTTTCTGACCCTGTTTTTCTGGTTAGTGTTTCTGACCCTGTGTTTCTGGCTCTGTGTTTCTGGCTCTGTGTTTCTGACCCTGTGTTCTGGTTAGTGTTTCTGACCCTGTGTTTCTGGTTAGTGTTTCTGACCCTGTGTTTCTGGTTAGTGTTTCTGACCCTGTGTTTCTGGCTCTGTGTTTCTGACCCTGTGTTCTGGTTACTGTTTCTGACCCTGTGTTCTGGTTACTGTTTCTGACCGTGTGTTCTGGTTAGTGTTTCTGACCCTGTGTTCTGGTTAGGGTTTCTGACCCTGTGTTTCTGGTCAGATTTTCTGACCCTGTGTTTCTGGTTAGTGTTTCTGACCCTGTGTTTCTAGCTTTGTGTTTCTGACCCTGTGTTCTGGTTAGTGTTTCTGACCCTGTGTTTCTGGTTAGTGTTTCTGACCATGTGTATCTGGGTAGTGTTTCTGACCCTGTGTTTCTGGCTCTTTGTTTCTGACCCTGTGTTCTGGTTAGTGTTTCTGACCCTGTGTTTCTGGTCAGTGTTTCTGACCCTGTGTTTCTGGTCGGTGTTTCTAACCCTGTGTTTCTGGTCAGTGTTTCTGACCCTGTGTTTCTGGTTACTGTTTCTGGCCCTGTGTTTCTGGCCCTGTGTTTCTGGTTAGTGTTTCTGGCCCTGTGTTTCTGGCTCTGTGTTTCTGACCCTGTGTTCTGGTTAGTGTTGCTGACCCTGTGTTTCTGGTTACTGTTTCTGGCCCTGTGTTTCTGGCCCTGTGTTTCTGGTTAGTGTTTCTGGCCCTGTGTTTCTGGCTCTGTGTTTCTGACCCTGTGTTCTTGTTAGTGTTTCTGACCCTGTGTTTCTGGTTAGTGTTTCTGACCCTGTGTTTCTGGTTAGTGTTTCTGACCCTGTGTTTCTGGCTCTGTGTTTCTGGCTCTGTGTTTCTGACCCTGTGTTCTGGTTAGTATTTCTGACCCTGTGTTTCTGGTTAGTATTTCTGACCCTGTGTTTCTGGCTCTGTGTTTCTGACCCTGTGTTCTGGTTAGTGTTTCTGACCCTGTGTTCTGGTTAGTGTTTCTGACCCTGTGTTTCTGGTCAGTGTTTCTGTCCCTGTGTTTCTGGTTAGTGTTTCTGACCCTGTGTTCTGGTTAGTGTATCTGACCCTGTGTTCTGGTTAGAGTTTCTGACCCTGTGTTCTGGTTAGTGTTTCTGACCCTGTGTTCTGGTTAGTGTTTCTGACCCTGTGTTCTGGTTAGTGTTTCTGACCCTGTGTTTCTGGTTAGTGTTTCTGGCCCTGTGTTTATGGCCCTGTTTTTCTGGTTAGTGTTTCTGGCCCTGTGTTTCTGGCTCTGTGTTTCTGACCCTGTGTTCTTGTTAGTGTTTCTGACCCTGTGTTCTGGTTAGTGTATCTGACCCTGTGTTCTGGTTAGAGTTTCTGACCCTGTGTTCTGGTTAGTGTTTCTGACCCTGTCTTCTGGTTAGTGTTTCTGACCCTGTGTTCTGGTTAGTGTTTCTGACCCTGTGTTTCTGGTTAGTGTTTCTGGCCCTGTGTTTCTGGCCCTGTGTTTCTGGCTCTGTGTTTCTGACCCTGTGTTCTTGTTAGTGTTTCTGACCCTGTGTTTCTGGTTAGTGTTTCTGACCCTGTTTTTCTGGTTAGTGTTTCTGACCCTGTGTTTCTGGCTCTGTGTTTCTGGCTCTGTGTTTCTGACCCTGTGTTCTGGTTAGTGTTTCTGACCCTGTGTTTCTGGTTAGTGTTTCTGACCCTGTGTTTCTGGTTAGTGTTTCTGACCCTGTGTTTCTGGCTCTGTGTTTCTGACCCTGTGTTCTGGTTACTGTTTCTGACCCTGTGTTCTGGTTACTGTTTCTGACCGTGTGTTCTGGTTAGTGTTTTTGACCCTGTGTTCTGGTTAGGGTTTCTGACCCTGTGTTTCTGGTCAGATTTTCTGACCCTGTGTTTCTGGTTAGTGTTTCAGACCCTGTGTTTCTAGCTTTGTGTTTCTGACCCTGTGTTCTGGTTAGTGTTTCTGACCCTGTGTTTCTGGTTAGTGTTTCTGACCATGTGTATCTGGGTAGTGTTTCTGACCCTGTGTTTCTGGCTCTGTGTTTCTGACCCTGTGTTCTGGTTAGTGTTTCTGACCCTGTGTTTCTGGTCAGTGTTTCTGACCCTGTGTTTCTGGTCGGTGTTTCTAACCCTGTGTTTCTGGTCAGTGTTTCTGACCCTGTGTTTCTGGTTAGTGTTGCTGACCCTGTGTTTCTGGTTACTGTTTCTGGCCCTGTGTTTCTGGCCCTGTGTTTCTGGTTAGTGTTTCTGGCCCTGTGTTTCTGGCTCTGTGTTTCTGACCCTGTGTTCTGGTTAGTGTTGCTGACCCTGTGTTTCTGGTTACTGTTTCTGGCCCTGTGTTTCTGGTTAGTATTTCTGACCCTGTGTTTCTGGCTCTGTGTTTCTGACCCTGTGTTCTGGTTAGTGTTTCTGACCCTGTGTTCTGGTTAGTGTTTCTGACCCTGTGTTTCTGGTCAGTGTTTCTGTCCCTGTGTTTCTGGTTAGTGTTTCTGACCCTGTGTTCTGGTTAGTGTATCTGACCCTGTGTTCTGGTTAGAGTTTCTGACCCTGTGTTCTGGTTTGTGTTTCTGACCCTGTGTTCTGGTTAGTGTTTCTGACCCTGTGTTCTGGTTAGTGTTTCTGGCCCTGTGTTTCTGGCTCTGTGTTTCTGACCCTGTGTTCTTGTTAGTGTTTCTGACCCTGTGTTTCTGGTTAGTGTTTCTGACCCTGTTTTTCTGGTTAGTGTTTCTGACCCTGTGTTTCTGGCTCTGTGTTTCTGGCTCTGTGTTTCTGACCCTGTGTTCTGGTTAGTGTTTCTGACCCTGTGATTCTGGTTAGTGTTTCTGACCCTGTGTTTCTGGTTAGTGTTTCTGACCCTGTGTTTCTGGCTCTGTGTTTCTGACCCTGTGTTCTGGTTACTGTTTCTGACCCTGTGTTCTGGTTACTGTTTCTGACCGTGTGTTCTGGTTAGTGTTTCTGACCCTGTGTTCTGGTTAGGGTTACTGACCCTGTGTTTCTGGTCAGATTTTCTGACCCTGTGTTTCTGGTTAGTGTTTCTGACCCTGTGTTTCTAGCTTTGTGTTTCTGACCCTGTGTTCTGGTTAGTGTTTCTGACCCTGTGTTTCTGGTTAGTGTTTCTGACCATGTGTATCTGGGTAGTGTTTCTGACCCTGTGTTTCTGGCTCTGTGTTTCTGACCCTGTGTTCTGGTTAGTGTTTCTGACCCTGTGTTTCTGGTCAGTGTTTCTGACCCTGTGTTTCTGGTCGGTGTTTCTAACCCTGTGTTTCTGGTCAGTGTTTCTGACCCTGTGTTTCTGGTTACTGTTTCTGGCCCTGTGTTTCTGGCCCTGTGTTTCTGATTAGTGTTTCTGGCCCTGTGTTTCTGGCTCTGTGTTTCTGACCCTGTGTTCTGGTTAGTGTTGCTGACCCTGTGTTTCTGGTTACTGTTTCTGGCCCTGTGTTTCTGGCCCTGTGTTTCTGGTTAGTGTTTCTGGCCCTGTGTTTCTGGCTCTGTGTTTCTGACCCTGTGTTCTGGTTAGTGTTTCTGACCCTGTGTTCTGGTTAGTGTTTCTGACCCTGTGTTTCTGGTCAGTGTTTCTGTCCCTGTGTTTCTGGTTAGTGTTTCTGACCCTGTGTTCTGGTTAGTGTATCTGACCCTGTGTTCTGGTTAGAGTTTCTGACCCTGTGTTCTGGTTTGTGTTTCTGACCCTGTGTTCTGGTTAGTGTTTCTGACCCTGTGTTCTGGTTAGTGTTTCTGACCCTGTGTTTCTGGTTAGTGTTTCTGGCCCTGTGTTTCTGGCCCTGTGTTTCTGGCTCTGTGTTTCTGACCCTGTGTTCTTGTTAGTGTTTCTGACCCTGTGTTTCTGGTTAGTGTTTCTGACCCTGTTTTTCTGGTTAGTGTTTCTGACCCTGTGTTTCTGGCTCTGTGTTTCTGGCTCTGTGTTTCTGACCCTGTGTTCTGGTTAGTGTTTCTGACCCTGTGTTTCTGGTTAGTGTTTCTGACCCTGTGTTTCTGGTTAGTGTTTCTGACCCTGTGTTTCTGGCTCTGTGTTTCTGACCCTGTGTTCTGGTTACTGTTTCTGACCCTGTTTTCTGGTTACTGTTTCTGACCGTGTGTTCTGGTTAGTGTTTCTGACCCTGTGTTCTGGTTAGGGTTTCTGACCCTGTGTTTCTGGTCAGATTTTCTGACCCTGTGTTTCTGGTTAGTGTTTCTGACCCTGTGTTTCTAGCTTTGTGTTTCTGACCCTGTGTTCTGGTTAGTGTTTCTGACCCTGTGTTTCTGGTTAGTGTTTCTGACCATGTGTATCTGGGTAGTGTTTCTGACCCTGTGTTTCTGGCTCTGTGTTTCTGACCCTGTGTTCTGGTTAGTGTTTCTGACCCTGTGTTTCTGGTCAGTGTTTCTGACCCTGTGTTTCTGGTCGGTGTTTCTAACACTGTGTTTCTGGTCAGTGTTTCTGACCCTGTGTTTCTGGTTACTGTTTCTGGCCCTGTGTTTCTGGCCCTGTGTTTCTGGTTAGTGTTTCTGGCCCTGTGTTTCTGGCTCTGTGTTTCTGACCCTGTGTTCTGGTTAGTGTTGCTGACCCTGTGTTTCTGGTTACTGTTTCTGGCCCTGTGTTTCTGGCCCTGTGTTTCTGGTTAGTGTTTCTGGCCCTGTGTTTCTGGCTCTGTGTTTCTGACCCTGTGTTCTTGTTAGTGTTTCTGACCCTGTGTTTCTGGTTAGTGTTTCTGACCCTGTGTTTCTGGTTAGTGTTTCTGACCCTGTGTTTCTGGCTCTGTGTTTCTGGCTCTGTGTTTCTGACCCTGTGTTCTGGTTAGTATTTCTGACCCTGTGTTTCTGGTTAGTATTTCTGACCCTGTGTTTCTGGCTCTGTGTTTCTGACCCTGTGTTCTGGTTAGTGTTTCTGACCCTGTGTTCTGGTTAGTGTTTCTGACCCTGTGTTTCTGGTCAGTGTTTCTGTCCCTGTGTTCTGGTTAGTGTTTCTGACCCTGTGTTCTGGTTAGTGTTTCTGACCCTGTGTTTCTGGTCAGTGTTTCTGTCCCTGTGTTTCTGGCTCTGTGTTTCTGACCCTGTGTTCTGGTTAGTGTTGCTGACCCTGTGTTTCTGGTTACTGTTTCTGGCCCTGTGTTTCTGGTTAGTATTTCTGACCCTGTGTTTCTGGCTCTGTGTTTCTGACCCTGTGTTCTGGTTAGTGTTTCTGACCCTGTGTTCTGGTTAGTGTTTCTGACCCTGTGTTTCTGGTCAGTGTTTCTGTCCCTGTGTTTCTGGTTAGTGTTTCTGACCCTGTGTTCTGGTTAGTGTATCTGACCCTGTGTTCTGGTTAGAGTTTCTGACCCTGTGTTCTGGTTTGTGTTTCTGACCCTGTGTTCTGGTTAGTGTTTCTGACCCTGTGTTCTGGTTAGTGTTTCTGGCCCTGTGTTTCTGGCTCTGTGTTTCTGACCCTGTGTTCTTGTTAGTGTTTCTGACCCTGTGTTTCTGGTTAGTGTTTCTGACCCTGTTTTTCTGGTTAGTGTTTCTGACCCTGTGTTTCTGGCTCTGTGTTTCTGGCTCTGTGTTTCTGACCCTGTGTTCTGGTTAGTGTTTCTGACCCTGTGATTCTGGTTAGTGTTTCTGACCCTGTGTTTCTGGTTAGTGTTTCTGACCCTGTGTTTCTGGCTCTGTGTTTCTGACCCTGTGTTCTGGTTACTGTTTCTGACCCTGTGTTCTGGTTACTGTTTCTGACCGTGTGTTCTGGTTAGTGTTTCTGACCCTGTGTTCTGGTTAGGGTTACTGACCCTGTGTTTCTGGTCAGATTTTCTGACCCTGTGTTTCTGGTTAGTGTTTCTGACCCTGTGTTTCTAGCTTTGTGTTTCTGACCCTGTGTTCTGGTTAGTGTTTCTGACCCTGTGTTTCTGGTTAGTGTTTCTGACCATGTGTATCTGGGTAGTGTTTCTGACCCTGTGTTTCTGGCTCTGTGTTTCTGACCCTGTGTTCTGGTTAGTGTTTCTGACCCTGTGTTCTGGTTAGTGTTTCTGACCCTGTGTTCTGGTTAGTGTTTCTGACCCTGTGTTTCTGGTCAGTGTTTCTGTCCCTGTGTTTCTGGCTCTGTGTTTCTGACCCTGTGTTCTGGTTAGTGTTGCTGACCCTGTGTTTCTGGTTACTGTTTCTGGCCCTGTGTTTCTGGTTAGTATTTCTGACCCTGTGTTTCTGGCTCTGTGTTTCTGACCCTGTGTTCTGGTTAGTGTTTCTGACCCTGTGTTCTGGTTAGTGTTTCTGACCCTGTGTTTCTGGTCAGTGTTTCTGTCCCTGTGTTTCTGGTTAGTGTTTCTGACCCTGTGTTCTGGTTAGTGTATCTGACCCTGTGTTCTGGTTAGAGTTTCTGACCCTGTGTTCTGGTTTGTGTTTCTGACCCTGTGTTCTGGTTAGTGTTTCTGACCCTGTGTTCTGGTTAGTGTTTCTGGCCCTGTGTTTCTGGCTCTGTGTTTCTGACCCTGTGTTCTTGTTAGTGTTTCTGACCCTGTGTTTCTGGTTAGTGTTTCTGACCCTGTTTTTCTGGTTAGTGTTTCTGACCCTGTGTTTCTGGCTCTGTGTTTCTGGCTCTGTGTTTCTGACCCTGTGTTCTGGTTAGTGTTTCTGACCCTGTGATTCTGGTTAGTGTTTCTGACCCTGTGTTTCTGGTTAGTGTTTCTGACCCTGTGTTTCTGGCTCTGTGTTTCTGACCCTGTGTTCTGGTTACTGTTTCTGACCCTGTGTTCTGGTTACTGTTTCTGACCGTGTGTTCTGGTTAGTGTTTCTGACCCTGTGTTCTGGTTAGGGTTACTGACCCTGTGTTTCTGGTCAGATTTTCTGACCCTGTGTTTCTGGTTAGTGTTTCTGACCCTGTGTTTCTAGCTTTGTGTTTCTGACCCTGTGTTCTGGTTAGTGTTTCTGACCCTGTGTTTCTGGTTAGTGTTTCTGACCATGTGTATCTGGGTAGTGTTTCTGACCCTGTGTTTCTGGCTCTGTGTTTCTGACCCTGTGTTCTGGTTAGTGTTTCTGACCCTGTGTTTCTGGTCAGTGTTTCTGACCCTGTGTTTCTGGTCGGTGTTTCTAACCCTGTTTTTCTGGTCAGTGTTTCTGACCCTGTGTTTCTGGTTACTGTTTCTGGCCCTGTGTTTCTGGCCCTGTGTTTCTGATTAGTGTTTCTGGCCATGTGTTTCTGGCTCTGTGTTTCTGACCCTGTGTTCTGGTTAGTGTTGCTGACCCTGTGTTTCTGGTTACTGTTTCTGGCCCTGTGTTTCTGGCCCTGTGTTTCTGGTTAGTGTTTCTGGCCCTGTGTTTCTGGCCCTGTTTTTCTGGTTAGTGTTTCTGACCCTGTGTTTCTGGTTAGTATTTCTGACCCTGTGTTTCTGGCTCTGTGTTTCTGACCCTGTGTTCTGGTTAGTGTTTCTGACCCTGTGTTCTGGTTAGTGTTTCTGACCCTGTGTTTCTGGCCAGTGTTTCTGTCCCTGTGTTTCTGGTTAGTGTTTCTGACCCTGTGTTCTGGTTAGTGTTTCTGACCCTGTGTTCTGGTTAGTGTTTCTGACCCTGTGTTCTGGTTAGTGTTTCTGACCCTGTGTTCTGGTTAGAGTTTCTGGCCCTGTGTTCTGTTTAGTGTTTCTGACCCTGTGTTCTGGTTAGTGTTTCTGACCCTGTGTTTCTGGTTAGTGTTTCTGACCCTGTGTTTCTGGCTCTGTGTTACTGACCCGTGTTCTGGTTAGTGTTTCTGACCCTGTGTTTCTGGTTAGTGTTTCTGACCCTGTTTTTCTGGTTAATGAAATTAATATGCTAGCTCTCAAGCTTGCCTTTTGTTAACAACACTGTCATCTCAGATTTTCAAAATATGCTTCTCAACCATAGCAAAACAAGCATTTGTGTAACAGCTAGCATAGCTAGCATAGCATTTAGCGTTAGCATCAGCAGGCAACATTTTCACAAAAACCAGAAAAGCATTCAAATAAATCATTTACCTTTGAAGAACTTCGGATGTTTTCAATGAGGAGACTCAGTTAGATAGCAAATGTTGTTTAGGACAAATCGCTCTGTTTTGTTCATCGCGTTTAGCTACGAAAAAAACCTGTATCCAGGAGTGTAATTATCCCCGCAGCTCATTAGCATAACACAACGTTAACTATTCATGAAAATCGCAAATTAAATGAAATTAATATGCTAGCTCTCAAGCTTAGCCTTTTGTTAACAACACTGTCATCTCAGATTTTCAAAATATGCTTCTCAACCATAGCAAAACAAGCATTTGTGTAACAGCTAGCGTAGCTAGCGTAGCATTTAGTGTTAGCATCAACAGGCAACATTTTCACAAAAACCAGAAAAGCATTCAAATAAATAATTTACCTTTGAAGAACTTCGAATGTTTTCAATCAGGAGACTCAGTTAGATAGCAAATGCTCAGTTTTTCCTGAAAGAATTAGGAGAAATCGCTCCGTTTGGTGCGTCACGTTTGACTACCAAAAAAAATAAAATTAATTAATTAAATTCCAAATTAACTCCATAATATCGACTGAAACATGGTAAACGTTGTTTAGAATGAATCCTCAAGGTGTTTTTCACATATCTCTTCAAGATATATCGTTCGTGGAAGCCTCCTCTCTCCTCTCAATCACTGGATGACTGCGTGCAGCTTGTAGATTACGCACCAATTTAGACAAAGGACACCGGGCGGACCCCTGGTAAATGTAGTCTCTTATGGCCAATCTTCCAATGATATGCCTACAAATACGTCACAATGCTGCAGACACTTTGGAGAAACGACAGAAAGGGCAGGCTCATTCCTTGCGCATTCACAGCCATATAAGGAGACAATGGAAAACAGAGCCTCAAAAATTCTGCTCATTTCCTGTTTGAAGTTTAATCTTGGTTTCGCCTGTAGCATGAGTTCTGTGGCACTCACAGATAATATCTTTGCAGTTTTGGAAACGTCAGAGTGTTTTCTTTCCAAAGCTGTCAATTATATGCATAGTCGAGCATCTTGTCGTGACAAAATATTGCGCTTAAAACGGGCACGTTTTTTTATCAATAAATTAAAAGAACGCCCCCTATATCCAAGAAGTTAAAAGTAGTTGTTCGCGCTTTCAGTTTCGTGCGAATGCTGCCATCAATCCATGGTTTCTGGTTTGGGAATGGTTTGGGAATGTTTTAATCGTTGCAGTGGGTAGAACATCGCCGATGCACTTCCTAATGAACTCGCTCACCGAATCAGCGTATTCGTCAATGTTGTTGTTGGACACAATGCGGAACATATCCCAATCCACGTGATCGAAGCAGTCTTGAAGCGTGGAATCAGATTGGTCGGACCAGTGTTGAACAGTGTTGAACAGACCTGAGTATGGGAGCTTCTTGTTTTGGTCTCCGTCTGTAGGCTGGAAGCAACAAAATGGAGTCGTGGTCAGCTTTTCCGAAAGCAGCGCGGGGGAGGGCCTTATATGTGTCGCGGAAGTTAGAATAACAATGATCCAGGGTTTTACCAGCCCTGGTTGCGCAATCGATATGCTGATAGAATTTAGGGAGTCTTGTTTTCAGATTAGCCTTGTTTAAATCCCCAGCGACAATGAATGCAGCCTCAGGATATGTGGTTTCCAGTTTACATAGAGTCAAATAAAGTTAGTTCAGGGCCATCGATGTGTCTGCTTGGGGGGGAATATATACTGCCGTGATTATAATCGAAGATAATTCCCTTGGTAGATAATGCGGTCGACATTTGATTGTCAGGTGAACAGAACGATTTGAGTTCCTGTATGGTGTTATGATCACACCACGTCTCGTTAATCATAAGGCATACCCCCCCGCCCCTCTTCTTACCAGAAAGATGCTTGTTTCTGTCAGCGCGATGCGCGAAGAAACCAGCTGGCTGCACCGACTCCGATAGAGTCTCTCGAGTGAGCCATGTTTTCGTGAAGCAAAGAACGTTACAGTCTCTGATGTCTCTCTGGAATGCTACCCTTGCTCGGATTTCATCAACCTTGTTGTCAAGAGACTGGACATTGGCGAGTAGTATGCAAGGGAGTGGTGCGCGATGTGCCCGTCTCCGGAGCCTGACCAGAAGACCGCTTAGTTTGCCCCTTTTACGGCGTCGTTGTTTTGGGTCGCCGGCTGGGATCGGATCCATTGTCCTGGGTGGAAGGCAAAACACAGGATCCGTTTCGGGAAAGTCATAATCCTGGTCGTAATGATGGTGAATTGCTCTTATATTCAGTAGTTCCTCCTGACTGTATGTAATGAAACCTAAGATTACCTGGGGTACCAATGTAAGAAATAACACGTAAAAAAACAAAATACTGCATAGTTTCCTAGGAACTCGAGGCGAGGCGTCCATCTCTGTCGGCGCCGGAAGTCTAGATACTGTATGTCTGTCTGTCTACTTGTCTGATACTGTCTGAATGCCTGTCTGATACTATATGGCTGTCTGATACTGGCTGTCTGTCTGATACTGGCTGTCTCACTGGCTGTCTGATACTGGCTGTCTCACTGGCTGTCTGATACTGTATGTCTCACTGGCTGTCTGATACATTATGTCTCACTGGCTGTCTGATACTGGCTGTCTGATACTGGCTGTCTGACACTGTATGTCTCACTGGCTGTCTGATACTGTATGTCTCACTGGCTGTCTGTATGTCTGTCTGATACTGTCTGTCTATCTGTCTGTCTGTCTGTCTGTCTGTCTGTCTGTCTGTCTGTCTGTCTGTCTGTCTGTCTGTCTGTCTGTCTGTCTGTCTGTCTGTCTGTCTGTCTGCCTGCCTGTCTGTCTCATAGTCTAGGTCTGTCTGTCTGTCTGTCTGTCTGTCTGTCTGTCTGTCTGTCTGTCTGTCTCATACTCTAGGTCTGTCTCTCTGTCTGTCTGTCTGCCTGTCTGCCTCATACTGTAGGTCTGTCTGATACTGTCTGTCCGACTGATACTGTCTGTCTGTCAGATTCTGTCTGTCTGTCTGTCTGTCTGTCTGTCTGTCTGTCTGTCTGTCTGTCTGTCTGTCTGTCTGTCTGTCTGTCTGTCTGTCTGTCTGTCTGATATTGTCTGTCTGATACTTTCTGTTTGTCTGTCTGGCTGATATTGTCTGAAACTGTATGTCTGTCTGATACTGAATGTCTGTATGTCTGATACTGTCTGTCTGATACTGTCTGTCTCGTACTGTCTGTCTGTCTGTCTGTCTGTCTGTCTGTCTGTCTGTCTGTCTGTCTGTCTGTCTGTCTGTCTGTCTGTCTGTCTGCCTCATCTCTAGGTCTGTCTGATACTGTCTGTCCGACACATACTGTCTGTCTGTCTGACTAAAACTCTGTCTGTCAGATACTGTCTGTCTGTCAGATACTGTCTGTCTCTGTCTGTCTCTGTCTGTCTCTGTCTGTCTCCTGTCTGTCTGATACTGTCTGATACTTTCTGTCTGTCTGATACTGTCTGATACTGTCTGTCTGTCTGATACTGTCTTTCTGTCTGATACTGTCTGTCTATGTGTCTGTCTGTCTGATACTGTAGGTCTGTCTGTCTGTCTGTCTGTCTGTCTGTCTGTCTGTCTGTCTGTCTGTCTGTCTGTCTGTCTGTCTGTCTGTCTGTCTGTCTGTCTGATACTGTTGGTCTGTCTGATACTTTCTGTCTGTCTGATACTGTCTGTCTGTCTGATACTGTCTGTCTGTTTGTCTGATACTGTATGTCTGTCTGATACTGAATGTCTGATACTGTCTGTCTGTCTGACTAAAACTCTGTCTGTCAGATACTGTTTGTCTGTCTCTGTCTGTCTCTGTCTGTCTCTGTCTGTCTGTCTGTCTGATACTGTAGGTCTGTCTGATACTTTCTGTCAGTCTGATACTGTCTGTCTGTCTGATACAGTCTGTCTATCTGTCTGTCTGATATTGTCTGATACTGTCTGTCTGTCTGATACTTTCTGTCTGATACTTTCTGTCTGATATTGTTTGATACTGTATGTCTGTCTAATACTGAATGTCTGTCTGATACTGTCTGTCTGATACTGAATGTCTGTCTGTCTGTCTGATACTGTCTGTCTGTCTGACACTGTCTGTGTATCTGTGGGATCCAGATATAAATCAAATCAAATTAAATCAAATATATTTATATAGCCCTTCGTACATCAGCTGATATCTCAAAGTGCTGTACAGAAACCCAGCCTAAAACCCCAAACAGCAAGCAATGCAGGTGTAGAAGCACGGTGGCTAGGAAAAACTCCCTAGAAAGGCCAAAACCTAGGAAGAAACCTAGAGAGGAACCAGGCTATGTGGGGTGGCCAGTCCTCTTCTGGCTGTGCCGGGTGGAGATTATAACAGAACACGGCCAAGATGTTCAAATGTTCATAAATGACCAGCATGGTCGTATAATAATAAGGCAGAACAGTTGAAACTGGAGCAGCAGCACGGTCAGATGGACTGGGGACAGCAAGGAGTCATCATGTCAGGTAGTCCTGGGGCATGGTCCTAGGGCTCAGGTCCTCCGAGAGAGAGAAAAAAAGAGAGAATTAGAGAGAGCATATGTGGGGTGGCCAGTCCTCTTCTGGCTGTGCCGGGTGGAGATTATAACAGAACATGGCCAAGATGTTCAAATGTTCATAAATGACCAGCATGGTCGTATAATAATAAGGCAGAACAGTTGAAACTGGAGCAGCAGCACGGCCAAGTGGACTGGGGACAGCAAGGAGTCATCATGTCAGGTAATCCTGGGGCATGGTCCTAGGGCTCAGGTCCTCCGAGAGAGAGAGAGAAAGAGTGAATGAGAGAATTAGAGAACGCACACTTAGATTCACACAGGACACTGAATAGGAGAGGAGAAGTACTCCAGATATAACAAACTGACCCTAGCCCCCCGACACATAAACTACTGCAGCATAAATACTGGAGGCTGAGACAGGAGGGGTCAGGAGACACTGTGGACCCATCCGATGACACCCCCGGACAGGGACAAACAGGAATATATCATCCGTAGAGTCATGTTTCACCAAATAAAGATACCGGGATAGAAAATTATAATGAATATTGAAAGGCCTCAGAAGTGTCTGCGAAGTATATAGCCAGACAGCCTTAAAGGCTTTCTCTCCACTCACTCTGGCCTGGGGGCCCTTGAATAGACCTGTGTTCCTACCAACATCAGGGCCCCATCTGGTTCTCCTTTCAATCTGATTGGAGATCTTCTGCTATTCTTCTCTAAGTGTGGCGCTCCCTTACAATGCAGAGTGGAGAAGAGATGCATAAAGACCTTCTACTTCTCAGCCAGGCTCAGAGGCATCTGACACGTGAACTTTACAGTCAGGTATAGGGGATGGGGTTGTGAGGACTACAGTCAGGAGGAGAGTGAGGTAGTGAACAGTGCAGAGGGGATGAGGGGGGATGCTGGCTGTGAACTGAGTCTATGAGACAGATGAAGGCTCTCTGAAGATATTAACATCATAATAGCAACAATAGCTCTGGGCTCTGCTGCACATACTTGGCCTCTACGGGAATCAAATCCACAATCCCTGGCATTGCAAGTGCCATGCTCTACCAACTGAGCCACACAGGACCATTTCATTTAACATGATCTCTCTTCAGTTGACATCAAACTGTTATCCTGACTGTTGCCATCAGAAACTCAGAGGGACTATTGGCAGGCTTCTAACAAGGTAAATGGCATTCTGTATCATATCTGTGCCCATGAATAAATTAAGTAATTTTTGCATATGTTAGGGTGGGGTGGCAAAGTTCATCCCAAGTATTGAATTCCTAAAAAAGGGAAGAAAAAAATCACTGGCAACCCAAGGATACCTCACAATGAGCATGTGAAAACAGCGTGTTCCTGTTCATTTCCATTTGATTCATTGGACAGCTTCTTCAGGTTAATTTGGTGGGTCGTCAGGCAGATTGCTTTACATCTCTGACATATCTCCCTTAATGGACCCTGACGGAAATGGAGGGTGACACCCTCTCCCCTGTCCCCTCCCACAACTTCCCCAGTCTCTGTCAAACTGTATCCATCAAACAGCTGAACATTCACCCGTCCTTCCAGTACACAGATCAAGCCAACCACTGAAATTTCACAGAGACAAAAAACTGAAACAAGACCAAAAGAGTGAAATAGTTTGAGAGGTAGTCAGACCTCAAGCAGAGAAAATTCCTGTTTCACATTGATATGTTTCCTACTTTGAGATTGATGCTCACTAATCATGCAAGAATAGAAAGGGAACTACAGATGGTTTTCATCAAATATCCTGACTATGTTTCCATCAATAAATTGAAGGATTTTTAAAACCAATACAGCACTTGAGTCCCACTGCTTCGATGGCAGAACATGGTGTTTTTGTAGAGTAGCGACATCACAGCTAAACAAAACCATTTGTCTCTGGTGTGTTTCCTGCTTCTGACATACATCTGCCTTGTCCCTACAGACCATCTGTCTAGTATGAGACACAATACAACAGGAGAGGAGAGGTAGTCACACACACACACACACACACACACACACACACACACACACACACACACACACACACACACACACACACACACACACACACACACACACACACACACACACACACACACACACACACACACACACACACACGCACACACAGGGTCTAGCATGTCTTTCCAAGCTGTCCCGAGGTGTTCACAGCAGCATTGTGCTTGTTACCAAATTAATTGTAATCCGTCTCTGTGCTCCGCCCTCAGATCCTCCTATCTGTTCATTCTTTGTATTAACTACTACAGCCAAGTTACAGAGTGCCGCTATCCCCCCATGGCAACAGAGTTGCAGACATGAAAAGGAGAAATGTAATGGAAATTTTCATCTGAGGAGGAGGCAATCTTCAGCTTACCAAAATACATTTCAATTTGCTGAGCAATCGAGAGTTACCATTTAAACAGGAGGCCTCAGCGGCCTGGCCCCCTCAGTCCCCCCCCCCCCCACCCGGCCATGCAGAGACAGACAGACAGGGACGGAGTATCTGAGGATGCAAATACAGACTGCTGCATGGGAAATCTATCCTGGAATGAACGCTCCATTTGGAGAGCTTAAATCAAGAATCACTTTGGAAAAGCAAAACTTAATGAGCTGTAAGACTATACACCAGCAACTTTAACCAGGCCATATGGGTCTACTTCTCACCACCACCAGCAACTCCTTCTAGCCCCTCTGTGTCCCTCAGACCCCTCCCAGCCCTGAATCTCTGTCATGTTGCATGGGAGCGCCTTTAGTATTCAACAACCCCTCTGAAAATAATGACTGGCTAGATAGTAACTCCTTTCGTATCCAACGACCCCTCTGAAAATAATGACTGGCTAGATAGTAACTCCTTTAGTATGCAACGACCTCTCTGAAACTAATGGCTGGCTAGATAGTAACTCCTTTAGTATCCAACGACCCCTCTGAAACTAATGACTGGCTAGATAGTAACTCTTGTAGTATGCAACGACCCCTCTGAAAATAATGACTGGCTAGATAGTAACTCCTTTAGTATCCAACGACCCCTCTGAAACTAATGACTGGCTAGATAGTAACACCATCTTTTCAAAAGAAGATCCAATGTGGTTGGGCTGTAGAGAGCATTAGTGTGTTGAATACAGTATGTGAGATTAATTTGATGAGGTTCTGCCCTTAATTCCAGTGTGGATAGAAAACCCCTTCTTTAGGAGGCTCCACTGAAATTGTATTGTGTCACCTACAGTGCATTCAGAAAGTACTCAAACCGCTTCACTTTTTCCACATTGTATTTCGTTACAGCCTTATTCTAAAATGTATTAAATATTTTTTTCCTCATCAATATACACACACAATACCCCATAATGACATATCTTATTTACATAAGTATTCAGATCCTTTGTTAAGAATCGAAATTGAGCTCAGGTGCATCCTGTTTCCATTGATCATCCTCGAGATGTTTCTACAACTTCATTGGAGTCCACCTGTGGTAAATTAAATTGATTGGACATGATTTTGAAAAGAACACACCTGTCTATGTAAGGTCCCCCAGTTGACAATCTATGTCAGAGCAAAAATCAAGTCATGTTGTCAAAGGAATTGTCCTTAGAGCTCCGAGACAGGATTGTTTCGAGGCAAAGATCTGGGGAAGGGTACCCAAAACATTCTGCAGCATTGAATGTCCTCAAGAACACAGTGCCCTCCATCATTTTTAAATGGAAGAAGTTTGGAACCACCAAGACTCTTCCTAGACCTGGCCGCTCGGATAAACTGAGCAATCAGAGGTGAAGGGCCAAGAACCCAATGGACACTCTGACAGAGCTCCAGAGTTCATCCTTGGAGATGGGAGAACCATCTACAAGGATAACCATCTCTGCAACACTCCACCAATCAGGCCTTTATGCTAGAGTGGCCAGACGGAAGCCACGCCTCAGTAAAAGGCACATGACAGCCTGCTTAGTGACTCCAAGACCATGTAAGACCATGAAAACAAGATTCTCTGGTCTGATGAAACCAAGATTGTGCTCTTTGGCCAAGTGTCACGTCTGGTGGAAACCTGGCCCCATCCATACTTTGAAGCATGGTGGTGGCAGCATCATGCTGTGGGGAAGTTTTTCAGCAGCAGGTACTGGGAGACTAGTCAGGATAGAGGCAAAGATTAACAGAGCAAAGTACAGAGAGATCCTTGAGGTCCTGTTCCAGAGCGTTCAGGACCTCAGACTGGGGCGAGGGTTCACCTTCCAACAGGACAATGACCCTAAGTACACACCCAAGTTAAAGCAGGAGTGGCTTCGGGACGGTCTCTGAATGTCCTTGAGTGGCCCAGCCAGAGCTTGGACTTGAACCTGATCAAACATCTTTTGAGAGACCTGAGAATAGCTGGGCAGCAATGCTTCCCATCCAACGTGACAGAGCTTGAGAGGATCTGCAGAGAAGAATGGGAGAAACTTCCCAAATACAGGTGTGCTAAGCTTGTGGCGTCATACCCAAGAAGACTCGAGGCTGTAATTGCTTCCAAAGGTGCTTCAACAAAGTACTGAGTAACGGTTCTGAATACCTATGTAAATATGATATTTCAGTATTTGTTTTTATACATTTGCAACAATTTCTAAAAAACAATTTTTGCTTTGTCGTTGTGGGATATTGTGTGTAGATTGATGAGGACATGTTTTAATGCATTATAGAATAAGGCAGTAACTTAACAAAACGCAGAAAAAGTCAAGGGGTTTGAATACTTCCCGAAGGCATTGTATGTGAGTCTGGATTGTACACTACAGCAGATGAACAGTATATATCAGTCTGGATGGTAGACTACAGCAGATGAACAGTATATATCAGTCTGAATGGTATGCAACAGCTGATGAACAGTATATATCAGTCTGGATGGTAGACTACAGCTGATGAACATTATATATCAGTCTGGATGGTAGACTACAGCAGATGAACGGTATATATCAGTCTGTATGGTAGACTACAGTGGATGAACAGTATATATCAGTCTGGATGGTAGACTACAGCTGGTGAACATTATATATCAGTCTGAATGGTATGCAACAGCTGATGAACAGTATATATCAGTCTGGATGGTAGACTACAGCTGATGAACATTATATATCAGTCTGGATGGTAGACTACAGCTGATGAACATTATATATCAGTCTGGATGGTAGACTACAGCTGATCAACAGTATATATCAGTCTGGATGGTAGACTACAGCTGATGAACACTATATATCAGTATGGATGGTACACTATAGCTGATGAACATTATATATCAGTCTGGATGGTAGACTACAGTGGATGAACAGTATACATTACCAGTCAAAAGTTTGGACACACCTACTCATTCAAGGGTTTTCTTTGTTGACAATTTTCTACATTGTAGAATAATAGTGAAGACATCACAACTGTGAAAGAACACGTATGGAATCACGTAGTAACCAAAAAGATGTTAATCTAATTTTAGATTCTTCAAAGTAGTCACCCTTTGTCTTGATGTCAGCTGTGCACACTCTTGGCATTCTCTCAATCAGCTTAACCTGGAGTGCTTTTCCAACCGTCTTGAAGGAGTTCCCACATATGCTGAGCACTTGTTGGCTGCTTTTCCTTCACTCTGCGGTCCAACTCATTAAAAACATCTCAGTTCAAATAAAATAAAATAAAACATTCAGTTCAAATAAAATAAAATTGTATTTGTCACATGCACCGAATACAACAACCATACTTACAAGCCCTTAACTAACAATGCTGTTTTAAGAATAATAATAAATAATAATAATAGTAATAGAAATATAACAAATAATTAAGGCGCAACAATACATTTACTCTAGCGAGGCTATATACAGGGGGTTTCGGTAAAGAGTCCATGTGCGGTGGCACTGGTTAGTCGAGGTAATTGAGGTAATATTTACATGTAGGTAGAGGTAAAGTGAATATGCATGGATAATAAACAGAGAGTAGCAGCAGGGTAAAAATGGGGGCTGGGGACAATGCAAATAGTCCGGGTAGCCATTTGATTAAATGTTCAAGAGTCTTATGGCTTGGGGGTAGTACCTCTTGGGGCTAGGGGGCAGAACTTTCATTTTTGGATAAATGTACACAATTTAAACTTCCTGCTACTCATGCCAGGAATATAGGATATGCAAATTATTCATATATTTGCATAGAAAACACTCTGAAGTTTCTAAAACTGTTTGAATCATGTCTGTGAGTATAACAGAACTTATGTAGCAGGCAAAACCCCAAGGACTAACTGTTCATAATTATTTTTTTTGCCTCTCTCTGTTCCCTGACATTGCCAAGGGATATTTCTTAGGAACCTGTTTTCAGTTCCTACCGCTTCCACTGGATGTCACCAGTCTTTGGAATTTGGTTGAGGTTATTCCTTTGTGCAATGAAGAAGTAGGCCAACTAGGAACTGGGTACACTGTTGAGTTGCGCAAGACGTGAAAAGTGGCGCTGGTTTGTTTTCATTCCTGTAATGAACACAGATTGCCCCGCCTACAATTTGATCGATTATTAACGTTTAAAAATATCTAAAGTTGTATTACAAGAGTAGTTTGAAATATTTTGGCAAAGTTTATCGGCAACTTTTGAAATAATTTGTAGTGACGTTGCGTTTTTTTATCAGCTGTTTTTTCCTGGATGAAATGCGCTTTATAAATGGACATTTTGGATATATATGGACGGAATTAATCAAACAAAAGAACCAATTGTGATGTTTATGGGACATATTGGAGTGCCAACAAAAGAAGCTCGTCAAAGGTAATGCATGTTTTATATTTTATTTCTGCGTTTTGTTTAGCACCTGCAGGGTTGAAATATACTAACCCCTTTGTTTACTGCTGGTGCTATCATCAGATAATAGCTTCTTATGCTTTCGCCGAAAAGCATTTGAAAAATCTGACATGTTGGCTGGATTCACAACGAGTGTAGCTTTAATTGAGTATCTGACATGTGTGATTTAATGAAAGTTTGAATTGTATAGTATTTTATTTGAATCTGGCGCTCTGCATTTTCCCTGGCAATTGGCCAGTTGAGACATTTGCGTCCCACCTATCCCTAACTAAGAAGCCTTTTTGACCTAGACTTGGCACTCCAGTACTGCTTGCCATGCAGTAGCAGAGAGAACAATCTATGACTTGGGAGGCGGGAAGTCCTTTGCAATTTTTGGCGCCTTCCTCTGACACCACCTGGTATAGTGAAACACTGGGCCGTACGCACTACCATCTGTAGTGCTTTGCGGTCGGAGGCTGAGCAGTTGCATGCCAGAGCAACCATGCTTTCGATGGTGCAGCTGTATAACTTTTGTGGATCTGGGGACCCACATCAAATCTTTTCAGTCTCCTGAGGGGGAATAGGCTTTGTCATGCCCTCTTTTCGACTGTCTTGGTGCGTTTGGACCTTGATAGTTTGTTGGTGATGTGGACACCAAGGAACTTGAAGCTCTCAACCTGCTCCACTACACCCTCATCGATGAGAATGGGGGCATGCTCTGTTTCTGTAGTCCCCAATCATCTTCTTTGTCTCAATTCGGGTGATTGTTGAGGCCAGGTCATCTGATGCATCACTCCATCACTCTCCTTCTTGGTCAAATAGCCCTTACACTGCCTGGAGGTGTGTTGGATCATTTCTCTTATGAAAAACAAAAAGGGATAGTCCCACTAAGCCAAACCAGAATGGATGGTGTGCAGAATGCCGTGGTAGCCATGCTGGTTAAGTGTGCCTTGAATTCTAAATAAATCACAGACAGTGTCACCAGCAAAGCTCCCCCACACCATCACACCTCCTCCTCCACGCTTCACGGTGGGAACCACACATGCGGAGGTCATCCGTTCACCTACTCTGCGTCTCACAAAGACATAGCGGTTGGAACCAAAACTCTGAAATATGGACTCATCTGACCAAAGACAGATTTCCACCGGTCTAATGTCCATTGCTCATGTTTCTTTGCTCTTCTTCTTATTGGTGTCCTTTAGTAGTGGTTTCTTTGCAACAAAATCGACCATGAAGGCCTGATTCACTTAGTCTCCTCTGAGCAGTTGATGTTGAGATGTGTCTGTTACTTAAACTCTGTGAAGCATTTATTTGGGCTGCGATTTCTGAGGCTTGTAACTCTAATGAACATATCCTCTGCAGCAGAGGTAACTCTGCGTCTTCCTTTCCTGTGGCGGTCCTCATGAGAGCCAGTTTCATCATAGTGCTTGATGAAACTTGAAGAAACTTTCAAAGTTCTTGAACTTTTCCAGACATTCATGTTCTAAAGTAATGATGGACTGTGGTTTCTCTTTGCTTATTTGAGCTTCTTATTCTTGCCATAACATGGACTTGGTCTTGTACCAAATAGGGCTGTATTCTGTATACCACCCCCACCTTGTCACAACACAACTGATTGGCTCACACACATTAAGGAAAGAAATTCCACAAATTAAACAAGGCACACCTTTTAAATGAAATGCTTTTCAGGTGACTACCTCATGAAGCTGGTTGAGAAAATGCCAAGAGTGTGCAAAGCTGTCATCAAGGCAAAATGTGGCTACTTTGAAGAATCTCTAAACTTTTTTGGTTACTACATGATTCTATTTGTATACTTTCAATGTTTTCATGTCTTCACTATTATTCTACAATTTAGAACATAGTAAAAATAAAGAAAAACCCTGGAATGAGTTGGTGTGTCAAAGCTTTTAACTGGTACTGTACGTGGTGATTGCTTCCTATCAACTAATAGCTACAGTTCCTTGCTCTGTTAGCTAGCAGGCTAATAAGGTAGCTAGTGTGTGTCAAAGCTTTTAACTGGTACTGTAAATCAGTCTTGATAGTGGACTACAGGGGAGGACCATCCTCCTCAGTGAATTTCATAACTTTTTAAATGCTTTACCATTTTTATCCATTTTAGATACAACTATACTAAATATAATCACGTCACCAATAATTGATTAAAACACACTGTTTTGCAATGAAGGTCTACAGTACAATAGCCTCAACAGCACTCTGTAGGGTAGCACCATGGTGTAGCTGGAGGACAGCTCATTTTCCGTCCTCCTCTGGGCACATCAAAACAAATCAAATCAAATTTATTTATATAGCCCTTCGTACATCAGCTCATATCTCAAAGTGCTGTACAGAAACCCAGCCTAAAACCCCAAACAGCAAGCAATGCAGGTGTAGAAGCACGGTGGCTAGGAAAAACTCCCTAGAAAGGCCAATACCTAGGAAGAAACCTAGAGAGGAACCAGGCTATGTGGGGTGGCCAGTCCTCTTCTGGCTGTGCCGGATGGAGATTATAACAGAACATGGCCAAGATGTTCAAATGTTCATAAATGACCAGCATGGTCCAAAAATAATAAGGCAGAACAGTTGAAACTGGAGCAGCAGCATGGCCAGGTGGACTGGGGACAGCAAGGAGTCATCATGTCAGGTAGGCCTGAGGCATGGTCCTAGGGCTCAGGTCCTCCGAGAGAGAGAAAGAAAGAGAGAAAGAGAGAATTAGAGAGAGCACACTTAAATTCACACAGGACACCGAATAGGACAGGAGAAGTACTCCAGATATAGCAAACTGACCCTAGCCCCCCGACACATAAACTACTGCAGCATAAATACTGGAGGCTGAGACAGGAGGGGTCAGGAGACACTGTGGCCCCATCCGAGGACACCCCCGGACAGGGCCAAACAGGAAGGATATAACCCCACCCACTTTGCCAAAGTACAGCCCCCACACCACTAGATGGATATCTTCAACCACCAACTTACCATCCTGAGACAAGGCTGAGTATAGCCCACAAAGATCTCCGCCACGGCACAACCCAAGGGGGGGGCGCCAACCCAGACAGGAAGATCACATCAGTGACTCACCCCTCCCAGGGACGGTAAACACATTTCTGTTCATTTGGCGCTCGAGCATCAATACATTACCCATCCCGCAACACTGTCAACCAAGAGTCAAGGCAAAACCAATTCACCATGGTGGTGTGCAGCCTGGTTTTATATTATTCTTAACGATTTCACACACACAAACCAGAAAAAAATGCAACAATATGTCTGTGAAACTATATATTCACAGTATTATGAATGAATCCAAGATGGCGTGGCAGTCAGACGTCTTGTCGTGTCGTGCCCCTTGTATATATCGTTTTTTAACATATTTTTCTTCGCATATCTTTTAAAACATTTTGCTAAACCTCAACATCTAAATACTCTCCTGCATCCCGCTTCACCCAATGTAGCGTGGGTCTGCTTTTTTTTCCTAAAGTATTTATATTTACTTCGGATCCAGAACCGCTCAACTGAAGCTAGCCAGCTAACTACCAGCGATCAGTCAGCAAACCATTACTAGCGGTCATCAGCTAACCTTTAGCTCGGAAAGCTCTCACCAGTTCGAACAACGCGACTCTAACCAGAGCATAACGGACCTATTATTTTTATCCCCGGATTCCCACCGCAAACGGAACATTTTCATCTGGATCTTCACAACTAGCTAACTAGCTAACCGCAACCCCGGATTACTACGGCCAGAGCTCCTGTGCTACCACCGAAGCATACTCCTGGGCTACAATATCCAGACCCACGACCGGTCTATCGATGTCACCGCATGAAGAGGCATAAACAGACTTAACCCCATCGCGACGTCCCCCAAAGGCTAACTTTCTCCCCCTTGCTATCTGCTTGCTTGCTAATTTGGCCTGCAAACTGCTAGCTTGTTTAGCCCCGGTCTGCTAATTTCTAGCTTGTTTAGCCCCGGCCTACTAACTGTTAGCTTGTTAGCACAGGCCTGCTAACTGTCTGAATCGCCGCGTCCCCAGCCAGCCCAACCACTCACTGGACCCATATTTACTTTCAATCTCTTTTAGATTTTTAATTCGATTATACCTTCCGGTAACCTGCCTCACCCAATGTGATACGGAATCGCTATTATTTTTAATTTTTTGAACACATTCAAGAACCTCCAGAAGCTAACCAGCTACAAGCTATTTAGTCATTGTTAGCCACTGCTAGTGGCTTTTACCTTCTGCACAGCCAGACAGTTTTTTTTTTGCCTGGATAATACTCGCCAGTCTAGCTTCCCTGTCCCATCCACCGCTGCCCCCTGGACACTGTGATCACTTGGCTACATAGCTGATGCCTGCTGGACTGTCCATAAATCACGGTACTCCATTCTGTTTGTTTATGTCTTATCTGTCGGCCCCAGCCGCACTAAGGCTCTGTGTGTAGTTAATCCGACCCTCTCTGCCTAGTCAACGCCATTGCTGTTGTTGTGCTAGCTGATTAGCTGTTGTTGTCTCACCTACTGTTTTAGCTAGCTCTCCCAATCAACACCTGTGATTACTGTATGCCTCGCTGTATGTCTCTCTCAGATGTCAATATGCCTTGTATACTGTTGTTCAGGTTAGTTATCATTGTTTTAGTTTACAATGTAGCCCCTAGTTCCACTCTTCATACCCCTGATACCTCCTTTGTCCCACCTCCCACACATGTGGTGACCTCACCCATTAAAACCAGCATGTCCAGAGATACAACCTCTCTTATCATCACCCAGTGCCTGAGCTTACCTCCGCTGTACCCGCACCCCACCATACCTCTGTCTGCGCATTATGCCCTGAATATATTCTAGCATGCCCAGAAATCTGCACCTTTTATTCTTTGTCCCCAACGCTCTAGGCGACCAGTTTTGATAGCCTTTAGTCACACCCTCATACTGCTCCTCCTCTGTTCTGCGGGTGATGTGGAGGTAAACCCAGGCCCTGCATGTCCCCAGGCAACCTCATTTGTTGACTTCTGTGATCGAAAAAGCCTTGGTTTCATGCATGTCAACATCAGAAGCCTCCTCCCTAAGTTTGTTTTACTCACTGCTTTAGCACACTCTGCTAACCCTGATGTCCTTGCCGTGTCTGAATCCTGGCTCAGGAAGGCCACCAAAAATTTGGAGATTTCCATATCCAACTATAACATTTTCTGTCAAGATAGAACTGCCAAAGGAGGAGGAGTTGCAGTCTACAGCAGAGATAGCCTGCAAAGTAATGTCATACTTTCCAGGTCCATACCCAAACAGTTTGAACTATTCAGTAAAAAAATTACTCTCTCCAGAAATAAGTCTCTCACTGTTGCCGCCTGCTACCGACCCCCCCTCAGCTCCCAGCTGTGACCTGGACACCATTTGTGAATTGATCGCCCCCCCATCTAGATTCAGAGTTTGTTCTGTTAGTTGACCTAAACTGGGATATGCTTAACACCCCGGCAGTCCTACAATCTAAGCTAGATGCCCTCAATCTCACACAAATCATCAAGGAACCCACCAGGTACAATCCTAAATCTATAAACAAGGGCACCCTCATAAATGTCATCCTGACCAACTGGCCCTCCAAATACACCTCTGTCTTCAACCAGGATCTCAGCGATCACTGCCTCATTGCCTGTATCCGCTATGGATCCGCAGTCAAACGACCACCCCTCATCACTGTCAAACGCTCCCTAAAACACTTCTGTGAGCAGGCCTTTCTAATCGACCTGGCCCGGGTATCCTGGAAGGATATTGACCTCATCCCGTCAGTTGAGGATGCCTGGTCATTCTTTAAAAGTAACTTCCTCAGCATATTAGATAAGCATGCTCCGTTCAAAAAATGCAGAACTAAGAACAGATATAGCCCTTGGTTCACTCCAGACTTGACTGCCCTCGACCAGCACAAAAACATCCTGTGGCGGACTGCAATAGCATCGAATAGTCACCGCGATATGCAACTGTTCAGGGAAGTCAGGAACCAATACACGCAGTCAGTCTGGAAAGCAAAGGCCAGCTTCTTCAGGGAGAAATTTGTATCCTGTAGCTCTAACTCCAAAAAGTTCTGGGACACTGAAGTCCATGGAGAACAAGAGCACCTCCTCCCAGCTGCCCACTGCTAGGCTAGGTAACACGGTCACCACCGATAAATATCGAAAACTTCAACAACCATTTCTCAACGGCTGGCCATGCCTTCCTCCTGGCTACTCCAACCTCGGCCAACAGCTCCGCCCCCCCCCCCCCCCCCCCGCAGCTACTCGCCCAAGCCTCTCCAGGTTCTCCTTTACCCAAATCCAGATAGAAGATGTTCTGAAAGAGCTGAAAAACCTGGACCCGTACAAATCAGCTGGGCTTGACAATCTGGACCCTCTATTTCTGAAACTATCCGCCGCCATTGTCGCAACCCCTATTACCAGCCTGTTCAACCTCTCTTTCATATCGTCTGAGATCCCCAAGGATTGGAAAGCTGCCGCAGTCATCCCCCTCTTCAAAGGGGAAGACACCCTGGACCCAAACTGTTACAGACCTATATCCATCCTGCCCTGCCTATCTAAGGTCTTCGAAAGCCAAGTCAACAAACAGGTCACTGACCATCTCGAATCTCACCGTACCTTCTCCGCTGTGCAATCTGGTTTCCGAGCCGGTCATGGGTGCACCACAGCCACGCTCAAGGTACTAAACGATATCATAACCGCCATCGATAAAAGACAGTACTCTGCAACCGTCTTCATCGACCTTGCCAAGGCTTTCGACTCTGTCAATCACCATATTCTTATTGGCAGACTCAGTAGCCTCGGTTTTTCTGATGACTGCCTTGCCTGGTTCACCAACTACTTTGCAGACAGAGTTCAGTGTGTCAAATCGTCCGGTCCTCTGGCAGTCTCTATGGGGGTGCCACAGGGTTCAATTCTCGGGCCGACTCTTTTCTCTGTATATATCAATGATGTTGCTCTTGCTGCGGGCGATACCCTGATCCACCTCTACGCAGACGACACCATTCTGTATACTTCCGGCCCGTCCTTGGACACTGTGCTATCTAACCTCCAAACAAGCTTCAATGCCATACAACACTCCTTCCGTGGCCTCCAACTCCTCTTAAACGCTAGTAAAACCAAATGCATGCTTTTCAACCGTTCGCTGCCTGCACCCGCACGCCCGACTAGCATCACCACCCTGGATGGTTCCGACCTAGAATATGTGGACATCTATAAGTACCTAGGTAAACTCTCCTTCCAGACTCATATCAAAAATCTCCAATTTAAAATTAAATCTAGAGTCGGCTTTCTATTACGCAACAAAGCCTCCTTCACTCACGCCGCCAAACTTACCCTTGTAAAACTGACTATCCTACCAACCTCGACTTCGGCGATGTCATCTACAAAATAGTTTCCAACACTCTACTCAGCAAACTGGATGCAGTTTATCACAGTGCCATCCGTTTTGTTACTAAAGCACCTTATACCACCCACCACTGCGACCTGTATGCTCTAGTCGGCTGGCCCTCGCTACATATTCGTCGCCAGACCCACTGGCTCCAGGTCATCTACAAGTCCATGCTAGGTAAAGCTCCGCCTTATCTCAGTTCACTGGTCAAGATGGCAACACCCACCCGTAGCACAAGCTCCAGCAGGTGTATCTCACTGATCATCCCTAAAGCTAACACCTCATTTGGCCGCATTTATCACTCCAGTGTTAATCTGCAAAATTGTAATTATTCGCCTACCTCCTCATGCCTTTTGCACACAATGTATATAGACTCTCTTTTTTTTCTACTGTGTTATTGACTTGTTAATTGTTTACTCCATGTGTAACTCTGTGTTGTCTGTTCACACTGCTATGCTTTATCTTGGCCAGGTCGCAGTTGCAAATGAGAACTTGTTCTCAACTAGCCTACCTGGTTAAATAAAGGTGAAATAAAAATAAAATTGTGGCTTATTTGGAAGCATTGTGTAGTGTGACTGATTTTACTAATTGCATTAGCACTGTACAAAGTTAGAGGTACGCTATTTGATAGATTCCCCCGCTCCCCCTACCTTGGGCTTTCCAGTGGGGATACCTGAGGTCAACCTACCCCCATTCCCCTCCCAATCTCGTACTTCTGAGGGGGAGACCTTTCCAGGCAGTAGCCTGCCAAGCTCACAAACTAGAATCAGAGCACCCACTCCGACAAGATTAATTGACCAATAGTCCCACACGGTGACTTGATATCATTGAAGTGACGTGCAAACGAGCGATAAAAGCCTATCGCGCAAATGTCACCTTTCCGATCTTTTTTGCCGCCCAGGGCGGCTGCCCATGTTGCCTATACCTAATTCACCGGTAAGTTGAGGTAGTATGTACGTGTAGGTAGAGTTAATTAAAGTGATTATGCATAGATGACAACAGAGAGTGGCAGTTGTGTGGAGAGGAGAAGGGGGGGGGGGGGCAATGTGAATAGTCTGGGTAGCTATTTCACTATATCTTCAGGAGTCTTATGGTTTGGGTGTAGAAGCTGTTTAGAAGCCTCTTGGACCTTGACTTGGTGCTCCGGTACCACATGCCATGTGGCAGTGGAGAGAACAGTCTATGACTAGGGTGGCTGGAGTCTTTGACCATGTTTAGGGCCTTCCTCTGACACCGCCCAGTATAGAGGTCCTGGATGGCAGGAAGCTTGGCTGATGTGGTGTACTCCTCAATGCCATCGGAAGAATCCCGGAACATGTTCCAAGCTGTGATAGCAAAACAGTCCTGTCATATAGCATCTGCTTCATCTGACCACTTTTTTATAGATCGAGTCACTGTTGCTTCGTGCTTTAATTTTTGCTTGTAAGCAGGAATCAGGAGGATAGAGTTGTGGTCGGATTTACCAAATGGAGGGTGAGGGAGCCAGTGTTGTAGGATTCAATCTTTGTCCTGTATTTACGCTTTACCTGTTTGATGGTTCTTGTGAAGGGCATAGCGGGATTTTTTATAAGCTTCCGGGTTAGAGTCCCGCTCCGTGAAAGCAGCAGCTCTACCCTTTAGCTCAGTTCGGATGTTGCTTGTAATCCATGGCTTCTTGTTGGGGTATATACGGTCATTGTGGGAACAACGCCATCGATTTACTTATTGATGAAGACGGTGACTGATTTGGTGTACTCCTCAATGCCATCGGATGAGTTCCGGAACATTTTGCCGTCTGTGCCAGCGAAACAGTCCTCTGCGTCATCTGACCACTTCCTATTTGAGCGATTTACTGGTACTTCCTGCTTTAGTTTTTGAGTTATGGTCAGATCTGCCAAATGGAGAGCGAGGGGAAATTTTGTCTTTGTGTGGATTTAAGGTGGTCTTGAGTTGTTTTTATATTGTTGCACATGTAATATACTTGTAGAAATTAGGTAAAAACGGATTTAAGTTTCCCTGCATTAATACCACTCGGATCACCGCCTCTGGATTAGCATGTTCTTGTTTGCTTATGATTTTATACAGCTTGTCGAGTGCCAACAGACATAGTGCCAGCATCGGTTTGTGGTGGTAAATAGACAGCTACAAAAAGTGTTTTGATGAAAACTCTCTTGGTAAATGGTGTGATCTTCAGCTTATCATGAGGTACTTTACCTCAGGAGAGAAAAAGCTTGAGACTTCCTTAATATTTGATTTTGTGGACCATCTGTTATTTACAAATAGACACAGACCACCACCCCTTGTCTTACCTGAGGCAGCTGTTCTGTCTTGCCAATGCACGGAAAAACCAGCCAACTGTGTATTATCCTTGTCGTCGTTTAGCCACGACTTGGTGAAACATACAGTGGCAAGAAAAAGTATGTTAACCCTTTAGAAATACCTGGATTTTTGCATAAATTGGTCATAAAATTTGATCTGATCTTCATCTAGGTCACAACAATAGACCAACACAGTTTGCTTAAACTAATAACACACAAACAATTATACGTTTTCATGTCTTTATTGAACACACCGTGTAAATATCCACAGTGCAGGGTTGAAAAAGTATGTGAACCCTTTGATTTAATAACTGGTTGACCCTCCTTTGGTAGCAATAACCTCAACCAAATGTTTTCTGTAGTTGCGGATCAGACCTGCACAACGGTAAGGAAGATTTTTGGACCATTCCTCTTTACAAAACTGTTTTAGTTCAGCAATATTCGTGGGATGTCTGGTGGGAACTGCTCTCTTGAGATCATGCCACATTATCTCAATCAGGCTGAGGTCAGGACTCTGACTGGGCCATTCCAGAAGGCGTATTTTCTTCTGTTGAAGCCATATTGATGTTGATTTACTTCTGTGTTTTGGGTCGTTGTCCTGTTGCATCACCCAACTTCTTTTGAGCTTCAATTGGTGGACAGATAGCCAAACATTATTTTTCAAAATGTCTTGATAAACTTGGGAATTCATTTTTCCGTCGATGATAGAAGGGTGTCTAGGCCCTGAGACAGCAAAGCAGCGCCAAACCATGATGCTCCCTCCACCATACTTTACAGTTGAGGTTTTGGTGTGCTGTGCCTTTTTTTCTTCACGCATAGTGTTGTGTGTTCCTTCCAAACAACTCAACTGTAGTTTCATCTGTCCACAGAATATTTTGCCAATAGCGCTGTGGAACATCCAAGTGCACTTTTGCAAACTTCAGACGTGCAGCAATGATTTTTTTGGACAGCAGTGGCTTCTTCCGTGGTGTCCTCCCATGAACACCATTCTTGTTTAATGTTTTATTTATTGTAGATTCATTAACAGAGATGTTAGCATGTTCCAGAGATTTCTGTAAGTCTTCACCTGACATTCTAGGATTCTTCTCAACCTCATTGAGTATTCTGCGCTGTGCTCTTGCAGTCATCTTTGCAGGATGGCTACTCCTAGCGAGAGTAGCAAAAGTGCTGACCTTTCTACATTTATTGACAATTTGTCTTACCGTGGACTGATGAACATCAAGGCTTTTAGAAATACTTTTGTAACCCTTTCCAGCTTTATGCAAGTCAACAATTTTTTATCTCTTCTCAGGAGATCTCTTTGGTTCAAGGTATGGTTCACATCAGGCAATGCTTCTTGTTAATAGCAAACTCAAATTTTGTGAGTGTTTTTTATAGGGCAAGGCAGCTCTAATTGATTGGACTCCAAGTTAGCTGACTCCTGACTGCAATTAGCTTTTGGAGAAGTCATTAGCCTAGGGGTTCACATACTTTTCCCAACCTACACTGTGAATGTTTAATTGACATATTCAATGTAGACAGGAAAAATACAATAATTTGTGTGTTATTAGCTAATGCACACCATGTTTGTCTATTGTTTTGAAATAGATGAAGATCAGATCAAATTTGATCACCAATTTATGCAGAAACCCACTGTAAGATATTACAGTTTTTAATGTACCGTTGGTAGGATAGTCTTGAACAAAGCTCATCCAGTTTATTCTCCAATGATTGCACGTTGGCCAAATGGATGGATGGTAGAGGCGGTTTACCCACTCGCCAACAAATTCTTACAAGGGACCCGGACCTGGGTCCCCTGTATCAGCATATTCTCTTCTTGTGAATGACAGGGATTTGGGCCTGGTCGGGTATCTGGAGTAAATCCTTCGCGTTCGACTCGTTAAAGAAAACATATTTGTCCAGTTTGAGGTGAGTAATCACTGTTCTGATATCCAGAAGCTCTTTTCTGTCATAAGAGACGATGGCAGAAACAGTATGCAAACAAAATAAGTTACAAACAATGTGAAAAAAATACAAGAAATAGCACAACTGTTTAGGAGCCCGTAAAACGGCGGCCATCTCCTCCGGCGCCAGTTACACCATATTACATGGGTTTAGTGACCACAATACATTGAAATAATAGTGAAGTGACATAAGGAGAACACATAAGAAATGTTCACTGCTAGCGTGCGAGGCCAAGAGTGTGGGATGCTTCATTTCGGTCGTGCAGGGATCAAATCCCCCCCAGCCACAGGTCTTCAGGGCTGAGCCCCTCAATATCAAATACTGAGAATAGCGTAGGAAAGGCGTGCATTTCCTAATCAGGCCCATGATGATTAAAAATTGTGTTCTAGCAGATCGGAAGCCGAGTAGAGGAGGCAATCCTACTGCAGTCACGGCCTTCCAGCCTTCTCAACACAAAATTAATTTGACAGGTTTGCATTAAGGCAGCTGATCAATATCCACTTAGAGCTGTGAGGGCTAAGAGAAGAAACAGAACTGACTGCTAGGTTATGAGATGAGAAAAAATCCCCTGGTCTCGATGTCTCTAAGCTCTGTGCTACATCATTGCTCTGACCTCCAGCCATTGATCGGCTTCAGTTAACATGACAAAAGTCCTGGAAGTTATACCACGATGTAGCCACGATGTAGCTACCAGGGAACAATCAACCCACTTGCACAAAATGTTTGATGGACTGACTAGCATTTCTTGGCCTGGAAATGAAATAGTGGCAGAGTTCTGACAGGACCTCTCTGCTCATGCATCTTACCAGGAGAGGAGGAGAGGAGGAGAGGGGGAGAGGGTTTGAGATGAGAGAGGAGGAGAGGAGAGGGGTGAGAAGGAGAGGAGAGAGGAGGTGAAGTAGAGAGGAGAGAGGAGGAGTGGGGGAGAAGAAGAGAGAGGAGGAGAGGAGGTGAGAGGAGGAGGAGGAGAAGTAGAGAGGAGAGAGGAGGAGTGGGGAGAGGAGAGAGGAGGAGAGGAGGTGAGAGGAGGAGGAGGAGAAGTAGAGAGGAGAGAGGAGGAGGAGAAGTAGAGAGGAGAGAGGAGGAGTGGGGAGCAGAGAAGAGGAGGATAGAGATGAAGTTTAACCAGTGCTTGATCCAATATTTTAATCTCAATTTGATCCAATATTTCAAACTCAATTTGATCTGATGTTTCAATCTCAATTTGATTTAATATTTCAATCTCAATTTGATCTAATGTTTCAATCTCAAATTGATCTGATGTTTCAATCTCAATTTGATCTAATGTTTCAATCTCAATTTGATTTAATGTTTCAATCTCAATTTGATTAAATGTTTCAATCTCAATTTGTTTTAATATTTCAATATCAATTTGATCTAATGTTTTGATCTCAAGTTGATCTGATGTTTCAATCTTAACTTGATCTAATGTTTCAATCTCAATTTCAGAGTCAGACTACACAAATCAAATCAAATAGTTTTTGTCACACATGTTTAGCAGATGTATGCATGCATGACTTACTGTAAATTGCTTAAAAAAGGCATTTGCTAAATAGCAAATAGGATTATGATGATTATTATTTGTGTATTTTATTTATTATTATACTTTGGCCATTACTCACAACCTCCCTCTCTTCCATTCATGAAATGCGTTAATATGGATATAGGAACTTCCATTATTGCATTTGGTTAATATGGAAATAGGGTTATAGCTTTGTTTTAAATCACAAAACTTAATTTCACTAGCTTCCAACATGGACTCTGGGGTTAACCTATCCACAGTAAGCTGCTTTGGTTTTGTTTCTAACATTATAGACATTCCCCTGTGTTATTTGCCAGGATATTATCCAATGCTCTTAAATTTGTTCTCTAGGTTTCATTTGATAGTTTTCTGTTTTCTTGTTTGTCTTTCTTGGAGAGCTGTGGGATTTTCTGCAACAGCAGTCTTTGACTTGATGCAGTTTCAGTGTTCCTTTATCCTGCCTCTCGCCTCCCTATTCCTTCCTCCTGTACATTCTATTTCTCTCCCCTGTTCAGTCTATTCCTTTCTCCTGTTCAGTCTATTCCTCTCCCCTGTTCAGTCTATTCCTTCCCCCTGTTCAGTCTATTCCTCTCCCCTGTTCAGTCTATTCCTTTCTCCTGTTCAGCCTATTCCTCTCCCCGGTTCAGTTTATTCCTTCTTCCTGTTCAGCCTATTCCTCTCCCCGGTTCAGTCTATTCCTTCCTCCTGTTCAGTCTATTTTCTGACATCGGCTGATGTAAAAAGGGCTTTATAAATACAATTGATTGGTTCCTTTATTGGCTGTTGTACCTGCTCTGTTTCATGGAACATTAGGTGACTGTTCCATTCATCAATGGACCTTCTATTTATCAAGCTAGACTCTGAAACCAGCTATGAAACCTCTCTGCCCGGTGATTCACTGCAGTCAGATTGGTAAAGCTACATTTAAAATAATAAACCTACTTATTTCAGTTGAACAGACAGATTTAATGTGCATTATTTCCTTTTTCCTGTGTTTACAGTTTTATTTTGAAGGCAATCTTTCCATGACTGTCCCAATATCAGTGTAATACTATAACATTATCTGAATGTTTTGTTCAAAAAACAAGCAAGAACAACCTTTATTTTACTAGTTTTTTCACTACAGTAACAGTCACACAAAGATATATTAAACAATAATGATCATGTTCACTGTTGTATTGTCAAGAGTCAACGTCTAGTGTTTCCATACCTCAATCCCAATACAATATACTACACTATAATAAAATATATTATACTACAATAACATACAATATAGTACAATACAATACACTATACTACAAAATAAAACAATATACTACAATACAAAACAATAGAATACAATATAATGTACTACAATACACTATACAAGACAATATGCTACAATACAATATACTACAACACAATAAATTACACTATATTACAATACACTACTATACAATACACTAAAATACCGTAAACTACAACACAGAAACAAACATCTTTCTGGTAAGAAGAGGGGCGGGGAAAGAAACATACAGGAACTCAAATCCTTCTGTTCACCTGATTTAGAATTCCTCACAATCAAATGTCGACCACATTATCTACCAAGAGAATTCTCTTCGATTATAATCACAGCCGTATATATCCCCCCCCAAGCAGTCACATCGATGGCTCTGAACGAACTTTATTTGACTCTTTGCAAACTGGAATCCATTTATCCGGAGGCTGCATTCATTGTAGCTGGGGATTGTAACAAAGGCTAATCTGAAAACAAGACTCCCTAAATTTTATCAGCATGTCGATTGCGCAACCAGGGGTGGAAAAACCTTGGATCATTGTTACTCTAACTTCCGCAACGCATATAAGGCCCTGCCCCGCCCTCCTTTCGGAAAAGCTGACCACGACTCCATTTTGTTGATCCCTGCCTACAGACAGAAACTAAAACAAGAGGCTCCCACGCTGAGGTCTGTCCAACGCTGGTCCGACCAAGCTGACTCCACACTCCAAGACTGCTTCCATCACGTGGACTGGGATATGTTTCGTATTGCGTCAGATAGCAATATTGACGAATACGCTGATTCAGTGTGCGAGTTCATTAGAACGTGCGTTGAAGATGTCGTTCCCATAGCAACGATTAAAACATTCCCTAACCAGAAACCGTGGATTGATGGCAGCATTCGCGTGAAACTGAAAGCGCAAACTACTGCTTTTAATCAGGGCAAGGTGACTGGTAACATGACCGAATACAAACAGTCCAGCTATTCCCTCCGCAAGGCTATCAAACAAGCTAAGCGTCAGTACAGAGACAAAGTAGAATCTCAATTCAACGGCTCAGACACAAGAGGCATGTGGCAGGGTCTACAGTCAATCACGGACTACAAGAAGAAATCCAGCCCAGTCACGGACCAGGATGTCTGACTAAATAACTTTTTTGCCCGCTTTGAGGACAATACAGTGCCACTGACACGGCCTGCAACGGAAACATGCGGACTCTCCTTCACTGCAGCCGAGGTGAGTAAGACATTTAAACGTGTTAACCCTCGCAAGGCTGCAGGCCCAGACGGCATCCCCAGCCGCGCCCTCAGAGCATGCGCAGACCAGCTGGCCGGTGTGTTTACGGACATATTCAACCAATCCCTACACCAGTCTGCTGTTCCCACATGCTTCAAGAGGGCCACCATTGTTCCTGTTCCCAAGAAAGCTAAGGTAACTGAGCTAAACGACTACCGCCCCGTAGCACTCACTTCCGTCATCATGAAGTGCTTTGAGAGACTAGTCAAGGACCATATCACCTCCACCCTACCTGACACCCTAGACCCACTCCAATTTGCTTACCGCCCAAATAGGTCCACAGACGATGCAATCTCAACCACATTGCACACTGCCCTAACCCATCTGGACAAGAGGAATACCTATGTGAGAATGCTGTTCATCGACTACAGCTCGGCATTCAACACCATAGTACCCTCCAAGCTCGTCATCAAGCTCGAGACCCTGGGTCTGCCCTGTGCAACTGGGTACTGGACTTCCTGACGGGCCGCCCCCAGGTGGTGAGGGTAGGCAACAACATCTCCACCCCGCTGATCCTCAACACTGGGGCCCCACAAGGGTGCGTTCTGAGCCCTCTCCTGTACTCCCTGTTCACCCACGACTGCGTGGCCACGCACGCCTCCAACTCAATCATCAAGTTTGCGGACGACACAACAGTGGTAGGCTTGATTACCAACAACGACGAGACGGCCTACAGGGAGGAGGTGAGAGCCCTCGGAGTGTGGTGTCAGGAAAATAACCTCACACTCAACGTCAACAAAACTAAGGAGATGATTGTGGACTTCAGGAAACAGCAGAGGGAACACCCCCCTATCCACATCGATGGAACAGTAGTGGAGAGGGTAGCAAGTTTTAAGTTCCTCGGCATACACATCACAGACAAAATGAATTGGTCCACTCACACAGACAGCATCGTGAAGAAGGCGCAGCAGCGCCTCTTCAACCTCAGGAGGCTGAAGAAATTTGGCTTGTCACCAAAAGCACTCACAAACTTCTACAGATGCACAATCGAGAGCATCCTGGCGGGCTGTATCACCGCCTGGTATGGCAACTGCTCCGCCCTCAACCGTAAGGCTCTCCAGAGGGTAGTGAGGTCTGCACAACGCATCACTGGGGGCAAACTACCTGCCCTCCAGGACACCTACACCACCCGATGTTACAGGAAGGCCATAAAGATCATCAAGGACATCAACCACCCGAGCCACTGCCTGTTCACCCCGCTATCATCCAGAAGGCGAGGTCAGTACAGGTGCATCAAAGCTGGGACCGAGAGACTGAAAAACAGCTTCTATCTCAAGGCCATCAGACTGTTAAACAGCCACCACTAACACTGAGTGGCTGCTGCCAACACACTGACAATGACACTGACTCAACTCCAGCCATTTTAATAATGGGAATTGATGGGAAATGATGTAAATATATCACTAGACACTTTAAACAATGCTACCTTATATAATGTTACTTACCCTACATTATTCATCTCATATGCATACGTATATACTGTACTCTATATCATCGACTGCATCCTTATGTAATACATGTATCACTAGCCACTTTAACTATGCCACTTTGTTTACATACTCATCTCATATGTATATACTGTACTCGATACCATCTACTGTATCTTGCCTATGCTGCTCTGTACATCACTCATTCATATATCCTTATGTACATATTCTTTATCCCCTTAAACTGTGTATAAGACAGTAGTTTTGGAATTGTTAGTTAGATTACTTGTTGGTTATTACTGCATTGTCGGAACTAGAAGCACAAGCATTTCGCTACACTCGCATTAACATCTGCTAACCATGTGTATGTGACAAATAACATTTGATTTGATTTGATTTGAAACTTTGCACAAGTACTGTTGCCCTCTTATATTTTTCACTGAAATTGCCCCCATCATCCTATCTGAATGTTTGTTTTATCTTCTTAATTTTAAAGATGATGATATAAAAATAAAAAACATTTTTTTTTTCTTTGTTTTATCTAAGCCAGATCTATTGTGTTATATTCTCCAAATTCAATTCACATGTCCACAAACTTCAGAGTGTTTTCTTTCAAACGGTACCAAGAATATGCATATCCTTGGTTCTGTGCCTGAGCTATAGGCTTTTAGATTTGGGTATGTCTTCAGGCGGAAATTGCACAAAGTAGGGGGGATCTGTAAAACTTTCATTGGCCCTCTCACTGTGTGACCAAACACTAGTTCAGCCGGGCTGAAACATAGGGACTCCTGCACAGTTTCACGAGTAGCAAACAAAACTAGAGGAACTCCCTCATCCCAATCTTTCTCAGATTCCAAACAATATTTACGTAGCATAGACTTCAGTGTCTGATGCCATCTTTCAAGCGCACCCTGAGACTCTGGGTGATATGCGCTTGCCACACGGTGCGTAATTTACAAGGATTTTAACACCTGCTTGAAGAGCTTGGATAGGAAATTGGTACCTTGATCACTTTGTACCACCTTAGGTAACCCGAATGTCATGAATAATTTAATTAAGGTTTTACTCAGTATCGGGGCTATAATCCTTCGCAGAGGAATGGCTCGGGGTATCTTGTTGCCATACACATAACCGTTAACAGAAACTGGTTACTCGATTTTGTCTTCGGTAATGGTCCAACACAATCAACCACCACATGTTCGAATGGTTCACCTATGACAGGTATTGGAGAAAGAGGAGCGGGAGGAATAACCAGATTTGGTTTTCCTGTTATCTGACAGGTGTGGCATGTCCGACAGAACTGAGCCACATCTTGTTTTTTACCCGGCCAAAAGAAATGTCGAAGGATCCGATCATAAGTCTTTGTGATTCCTAAATGACCAGACCACTGGTGATCATGACCAAGGGATAACACATTTTGTCGAAAGGCTGTAGGAATCACTATTTGGTAAACAGTATTCCAATCTCCACACGCGTCAACATGGGATGTCCATTTATGCATGAGGAGATTACCATCAATGAAGTAAGCCACGTTCTTCTTCTTCACATCTTCCAATGAGACAACACTGGAAAAACATTTAGCAAGTTTGTTGTCAACCTTTTGGTTAGCAATCAGCTGCTCACGAGTGACTGGTAACTGTATTGCATCAGCAATAAGTTCAACATTCTTCAATTCTTTACTGGGTTGTTTGTCAGAGGTAATCAGTTTCCTAGAGATAGCACACAACCCAGCCTCTTGATCAACCTCTTTGAACAGAATACTGCTCGACATAATCTACCACATCACCCTCTTGTCGTGCCTGAGCACAAGTGACAGCACAAGCGGGGAACACATGTGGATAACTCTGTGCCAGCTCATTAGAGAGAGAGTGGTCACTTTTATCCAATACTTCCAATACGGGTACTACCTTTCCTCCGGCAATATCGTTACCCATTATAAAGGTCACACCTTTCACTGGCAACATCGGACCCCCACTCTGAATATTCCACTGATTAACTCAGAGTGTACTTTCACAAAGTGCAATGGCACTGGGACAAAACACATTTCAATACCCTGCACTAACACACTGGAACCACAGTATGTATCGTCGGATAAGGGCAACACATCAGACAATATACACTAATCTAACCTCCAAACAAGCTTCAATGCCATACAACACTCCTTCCGTGGCCTCCAACTGCTCTTAAACGCTAGTAAAACCAAATGCATGCTTTTCAACCGGTCGCTGCCTGCACCTGCATGCCCGACTAGCATCACCACCCTGGATGGTTCCGACCTAGAATATGTGGACGTCTATAAGTACCTAGGTGTCTGGCTAGACTGCAAACTCTCCTTCCAGACTCATATCAAACATCTCCAATCGAAAATCAAATCAAGAGTCGGCTTTCTATTCCGCAACAAAGCCTCCTTCACTCAAGCCGCCAAGCTTACCCTAGTAAAACTGACTATCCTACCGATCCTCGACTTCGGCGATGTCATCTACAAAATGGCTTCCAACACTCTACTCAGCAAACTGGATGCAGTCTATCACAGTGCCATCCGTTTTGTCACTAAAGCACCTTATACTACCCACCACTGCGACTTGTATGCTCTAGTCGGCTGGCCCTCGCTACATATTCGTCGCCAGACCCACTGGCTCCAGGTCATCTACAAGTCTATGCTAGGTAAAGCTCCGCCTTATCTCAGCTCACTGGTCACGATGGCAACACCCATCCGTAGCACGCGCTCCAGCAGGTGTATCTCACTGATCATCCCTAAAGCCAACACCTCATTTGGCCGCCTTTCGTTCCAGTACTCTGCTGCCTGTGACTGGAACGAATTGCAAAAATCGCTGAAGTTGGAGACTTTTATCTCCCTCACCAACTTCAAACATCAGCTATCTGAGCAGCTAACCGATCGCTGCAGCTGTACATAGTCTATTGGTAAATAGCCCACCCTTTTCACCTACCTCATCCCCGTACTGTTTTTATTTATTTACTTTTCTGCTCTTCTGCACACCAATATCTCTACCTGTACATGACCATCTGATCTTTTATCACTCCAGTGTTAATCTGCAAAATTGTAATTATTTGCCTACCTCCTCATGCCTTTTGCACACATTGTATATAGACCCCCCCTTTGTTTTCTACTGTGTTATTGACTTGTTAATTGTTTACTCCATGTGTAACTCTTTGTTGTATGCTCACACTGCTATGCTTTATCTTGGCCAGGTCGCAGTTGCAAATGAGAACTTGTTCTCAACTAGCCTACCTGGTTAAATAAAGGTGAAATAAAAAAAAAAAAAAAAAATAAACGACTGCGCTGCACCAGTAACTCTAAGGATTTTAACCGGACGCTGAGACGCTTTGTCATTCGTTAGGGACACAAACCCCTCAAAAATGAATGGTTCATAACTGCGGTCGGGGACTGGGTCTTTCAAACTACAGTTACCCTTAGGCACCTGTTTTGTTTCAGACCTCACAACCATACGAATTAGACCAACACCTGTTGGCGGCTTGGCATGAAGAGGCATCCCTTGTTTGCGTTTTAGCAGGAAGCAATCATTAATCATATGTCCCACTTTATGACAATAGAAACAGGGACGCTCATTCTTCTGGCGTGCTTGATATTCTCCTGCTGGCCGACTAGGGCCGACCACAACTCAGTGGTTCTACTCTCAGTATGAGCCGAAAACACGCTCTTGTGCGTCAACACAAACTCGTCTGCCAACACAGACCTTTCTGACAGGGAGGAAACTTTCTGTTCGTTTAGGTAAACTACAATGCATTCGGGTAAACAATTTTTTTACTCATCCAACAAGATTAACTCCCGGAGAGAGTTGAAATCAGTTACCTTACTAGCAGGATGCCATTTATCAAACAGATTTCCCTTGTCTCTAGCAAATTCCACATAAGTCTTACTAGAAGACTTTCTATGAGACCTAAATCTCTGTCGGTATGCCTCAGGCACAAGCTCATAGTCGCGAAGAACAGTAGCTTTGACCACTTCATAATTCAAACTGTCCACCAGAGGTAGCGCTGACAAAACCTCTTGGGCTTTACCAGTTAATTTACACTGAAGCAATAGGCACCATATGTCTTCAGGCCATTTCAATGCAACAGCTATATGTTCAAATACACAAAAATAGGAGTCAACCTCCGACTCTCTGAACAAAGGTACTAAGGCAATCTGCCTACTAATGTCAAACGCGTTTGAGGACACAGCTGGTGAGGACGACTCACTAACAGTGACAGCAGGACCGGAGGCTAGCCTCGCTCTCTCTGCCTCCAGTTCCATCTGGCGCATTTTGAACACCATCTGCCGCTGGTCCCTTTCTCTTTCTGCCTCAATTTTACACATCTCCAACTGCCGCTGCTCTCTTTCTGCCTCAATTTTACACATCTCCAACTGGAGATTCTCTCGAATCCAGAGAGAAAAACCCAGCCTAAAACCCCAAACAGCAAGCGATGCAAGTGTAGAAGCATGGTGGCTAGGAAAAACTCACTAGAAAGGCCAGAACCTAGGAGGAAACCTAGAGAGGAACAAGACTCTGAGGGATGGCCAGTCCTCTTCTGGCTGTGCCGGGTGGAGATAATGACTGAACATGGCCAAGACACCAGAAGGGGACAACATGGACAAAGGCAAAGTCACGGCCATGATTAACTGGCCCAAATCTACTACCTTAAAGGAACTACAACGTTTTCTAGGATTCTCCAACTAGTACCGCCGGTTCATTCAGCAGCACAACTGCTCCTCTCTCAGCTGTCACCAGTCAATAAACCCATACCCTCCAATGCACCGACACCACCCTTATTGCATTTGAGACCTTGAAACACCTCTTCGCCTCTGCGGTACACCCGTTTGTCCCACACTGACCTGATTGCAGCCAGTTTGTCTCTATGCTGCCGAGCTGGACTGGTGGACTGGAGCTGGACTGGTGTCTCATTATCAAAGTGGATAATCTTGGAAATAATGTGGACATCATCCAGAGACATTGTTTCATGGAAAAGTTCTCTGCCAGTTTCTGCATTCCACAGGGATTCTGTGGATTCCCCATTGGACCTGAAAACATCAGCAAGGATAAGAACCCTAAAAAACTTCCCTCCAAATGAGAAAATAATTATTTTCTGGATGGTGTCTGAGATAAACAGTTCAAAATAATGATTTTTGTCCTGCACATGAGTAACCGCCATCCACGTCTGCCCTGGTTGCATTCTTATCACATTGGCAGCCATGCGGGGAGGCTCATTCTTTGGGAAAGAAGAGCATTACATTTCACAATTTCTTGACATCCATATTTCTCCTCCTGCAGGCTGCTGAAGAGCTAATTGCTGTTGGGATGGTCCTGTGGCTGGCTGCTGACGGGCTGGTCCTGTGGCTGGCTGCTGACGGACTGGTTCTGTGGCTGGCTGCTGACGGGCTGGTCCTGGGGCTGGCTGCTGACGGGCTGGTCCTGTGGCTGGCTGCTGATGGGCTGGTCCTGGGGCTGGCTGCTGACGGGCTGGTCCTGTGGCTGGCTGCTGACGGGCTGGTCCTGGGGCTGGCTGCTGACGGGCTGGTCCTGTGGCTGGCTGCTGACGGGCTGGTCCTGTGGCTGGCTGCTGACGGGCTGGTCCTGGGGCTGGCTGCTGACGGGCTGGTCCTGTGGCTGGCTGCTGACGGGCTGGTCCTGTGGCTGGCTGCTGACGGACTGGTTCTGTGGCTGGCTGCTGACGGGCTGGTCCTGGGGCTGGCTGCTGACGGGCTGGTCCTGGGGCTGGCTGCTGACGGGCTGGTCCTGGGGCTGGCTGCTGATGGGCTAGTCTTGGGGCTGGTCCTGGGGCTGCCTGCTGATGGGCTGGTCCTGGGGCTGGCTGCTGACGGGCTGGTCCTGGGGCTGGTCCTGGGGCTGGTTGCTGACGGGCTGGTCCTGGGGCTGGCTGCTGACAGGCTGGTCCTGGGGCTGGCTGCTGATGGACTAGTCTTGGGGCTGGTCCTGGGGCTGCCTGCTGATGGGCTGGTCCTGGGGCTGGCTGCTGACGGGCTGGTCCTGGGGCTGGTCCTGGGGCTGGTTGCTGACTGGCTGGTCCTGGGGCTGGCTGCTGACGGGCTGGTCCTGGGGCTGGCTGCTGACGGGCTGGTCCTGTGGCTGGCTGCTGATGGGCTGGTCCTGGGGCTGGTTGCTGATGGGCTGGTCCTGTGGCTGGCTGCTGACAGGCTGGTCCTGGGGCTGGCTGCTGGTGGGCTTGTCCTGGGGCTGGCTGCTGACGGGCTGGTCCTGTGGCTGGCTGCTGACGGGCTGGTCCTGGGGCTGGCTGCTGACGGGCTGGTCTTGGGGCTGGCTGCTGATAGGCTGGTCCTGGGGCTGGCGAAGGTTGAGCTTATCCTCTTCTTCCAACTTACTGTCAGACTCCGAATTGGCATGATCCTCATATTCTGAAAATTCTTCATCTTCCAAAGTGAAAGATGCTCCTTACACACAAAAAAATACAGAAGTAGTTTGAGTGCTGACAAATAATGCATTTTTTACAATGTATCAAAATAATGTATTGTAATAACATTGTGCAGGTTTCCGCAAGACATTGCGTAGTTTTACATACTACAAAGGGTAAAGAGTGTGAGAAAAGCATGAGACAGGCAGGGAGACAGGCAGGTTCTTGGTGCTATGTTGAAACAGCAGGCCCAGGGAGACAGAGTGAACGCACACAGAAAACCATTTAGTTTCATTTTTGCTTGTTTTCACCTACACACACACTTTTCCACACATTTATTATCCTCAGGTCCAGTGGACCCGAACACCACATATGTAAAATAAATGTGTAGAGGGGTGCACAGTGTGCACTCAATGAAAATGTCTCAGGTTGAAAAAATAGTAAACATAGAAAATGGGTCACACAACTTTGGTGTCCGTTTAGAGCCTCCCGAGTGGCGCGGTGGTCAGTGATAGCTGTGCGACTAAGGCCCTGCATCACAACTGTGCGACTAAGGCCCTGCATCGCAGCTGTGCCACCACGGCCCTGCATCGCAGCTGTGCCACTAAGTCTGCATCGCAGCAGTGTTAGCTGTGCCAATAATGTCCTGCATTGCAGCTGTGCCACTAGAGATCCAGGTTCCAGTACAGGCTCTGTCGCAGCCAGCCGTGACCGGGAGACCCATGGGGCAGCGCACAAATGGCCCAGCATCATCCAGGTAAGGAGAGGATTTGGCCGGCCGGGATGTTCTTGTCCCATCGTGCCCCAGGGACTCCTGTAGTGGGCCGGGCACACACTGACATGGTCGCCAGGTGTACAGTTTTTTCTCCGACACATTGGTGCGGCTGGCCTCCGGGTTAAGCGGGCATTGTGTCAAGAAGCAGTTGGCTGGGTTGTGTTTCAGAAGACGCACGGCTCTCGACCTTCGCTTCTCCCGAGTCCATACTGGAGTTGAAGCGATGGGAGAAGACTGTAACTACCAATTGGATACCACGAAATTGGGGAGAAAAAGTAATTTAAATATAATTTAAAAAAATAAGTTTGGTGTGCGTTTTTCTTTAATTGCCTCTCACGGTGGGTGTTGTTTAGGTCCCAGTTGTTTCTAGTTAACTTTCATTGGACACCCACATGAGTGTCTTTCAGTGCCCCTCCGATAACCTCACCTGTTTCATTTTGGTTGTGGTCAGTGACTCTTTGCTTGTACCCCTTCTGTTTGAGCATCATTAGTTTTCTTGCTGCATTGTTTTCATTTTTTTCTGTAATGAATATTGCTCCATTTAAAGTCTCTAATACTGATGTGGTCATGCACATCTATTGTTTATCTTGCTTACTTCCACTACGTATGTGTGTGAATCCAAAGCCTGCATAAATATAATACTCCAACTAAAATTGCTCTGGAGAAAGCAAAGCATTTTAAAGTTTAGAACCACTTTCTCCTTTATCTGGGATAACTGGTGGAAGACTGTATCCTGTGTCTCTGTCCTAGCAGCCACTTCTCTGCTCTCTCCATTCGAGTTGCTGGACAAACACCCTACATGTTAAATCACTTCATCAAAAGCTTCAAAATCTTGTTTGGTTTCTTTATATTTGGTTCATTCCTCCAGATAAAGAGGTAGAGAACAGGACATTAGGGGATCCCAATAGCACATGCATTATCTACAAAGCAGCTGAACAGGCTATCAGTGGCTTTATCCCTCTGGGTATATGGTGACTATTTTCACCGCTCATCCATTCACTCTCCTCTATGCCCCTCCGTCCCTCCTCTTCTCTTCTCCTATCCTGCCCCCGGTTCTCCTATACTGTCACTTTCGGGGCGTAAATAATTAGACCCTTTTAACTCTAACAGGCCATGTTGTAACTCTAACCTGTCAACAATGAATAATACCCCCTGCCTTAATAATACCCCCTGCAGAGAGAGATCTCTCTTGGTTCAGTTTTTCTCCCAGCATCTCTTCTACTCATGCGGTTCAGTTTGCAGCACTATTGCTGAATTAAGATTCTCCAAATACCTCTGCCTCTGATTGGCTATTCACTAAGCAACAGACTCTCCCATAGGTCAGATAACATAAATGGTTTTAAGACCCTGGGGCCAAGATTGAAAGACTTTATCATGGCAGTTCATTTACACTCTAATATTTCTATGTTCCTTTCATTGCACAATGCTGCAAATGTATCATTCTATGATTTTAAAATATTTCATTATTTGACTGAATGAAGTAGTGATGACATATGAATGCAGAATACTTCTACATATAGATAGTACCATGAAGACAGAGAGACAACATAACTCTGCTAGTATCTAGACTCTAGTCACTGCTAGATAATATCCTGTTGGAGGGCCGTACACACTACCCTCTATAGCGCCTTACGGTCAGGTGCCGAGCAGTTGCCATACCAGCCGGTGATGCAACCGGTTAGGATGCTCTCGATGATGCAGCTGTAGAACTTTTTGAGGATCTGGGGACCCATGCTAAATCTTTTCAGTCTCCTGAGGGGGAAAAGGTTTTGTCGTGCCCTCTTCATGACTGTCTTGGTATGTTTGGACCATGATAGTTCGTTGGTGATGTGGACACCAAGGAAATAAAAACTCTCGACCCACTCCAAAACAGCCCCATCGATGTTAATGTGGGCCTGTTCGGACCGCCTTCTCCTGGAGTCCACGACCAGCTCCTTTGTTTTGCTCACATTGAGGGAGAGGTTGTTGTCATGGCACCACACGGCCAGGCCTCTGACCTCCTCCCTATAGGCTCCCTATAGGCTGTCTCATCATTGTCGGTGATCAGGCCTATCACTGTTGTGTCGTCAGCAAACTTAATGATGGTGTTGGAGTCATGTTTGGCCACGCAGTCGTGGGTGAACAGGGAGTACAAGAGGGGACTAAGTACACACCCCTGAAGGGCCCCAGTGTTGAGGATCAGAATGTCAGACATGTTTTTTCCTCCCGACCCCTCCCGTCTCAGCCTCCAGTAATTATGCTGCAGTAATTTGTGTCGGGGGGGCTAGGGTCAGTCTGTTATATCTGGAGTACTTCTCCTGTCCTATTCGGTGTCCTGTGTGAATCTAAGTGTGCGTTCTCTAATTCTCTCCTTCTCTCTTTCTTTCTCTCTCTCGGAGGACCTGAGCCCTAGGACCATGCCCCAGGACTACCTGACATGATGACTCCTTGCTGTCCCCAGTCCACCTGGCCGTGCTGCTGCTCCAGTTTCAACTGTTCTACCTGTGGCTATGGAACCCTGACCTGCTGTTTTCAACTCTCTAGAGACAGCAGGAGCGATAGAGATACTCTGAATGATCGGTTATGAAAAGCCAACTGAAATTTCCACCTGAGGTGCTGACCTGTTGCACCCTCCACAACCACTGTTATTATTATTTGACCGTGCTGGTCATCTATGAACATTTGAACATCTTGGCCATGTTCTGTTATAATCTCCACCTACCTGGTTTCTCTCTATGTTTCTTCCCAGGGTCTGTCCTTTCTTGGGAGTTTATCCTAGCCACCGTGCTTATATACCTGCATTGCTTGCTGTTTGGGGTTTTAGGCTTGGTTTCTGTACAGCACTTTGAGATATCAAATGATGTATGAAGGGCTTTATTTTTTATTTTATTTTATTTTATTTCACCTTTATTTAAAGTGCTAGTGAAACATTTATTACACCAATTTTTCCAGTGGCTGGAGTTGAGTCAGTATGTTGGTAGCAGCCACTCAATGTTAGTGATGGCTGTTTAACAGTCTGATGGCCTTGAGATAGAAACTGTTTTTCAGTCTCTCGTTCCCTGCTTTGATGCACCTGTACTGACCTCGTCTTCTGGATGATAGCGGGGTGAACAGGCAGTGGCTCGGGTGATTGTTGTCCTTGATGATCTTTTTGGCCTTCCTGTGACATCGGGTGGTGTAGGTGTCATGGAGGGCAGGTAGTTTGCCCCCTGTGATGCGTTGTGCAGACCTCACTACCCTCTGGAGATCCTTACAGTTATGGGTGGAGCAGCTGCCGTTCCAGGCGGTGATACAGCCTGACAGGGTGCTCTCGATTGTGCATCTGTAAAAGTTTGTGAGTGTTTTAAGCTGAATTTCTTTAGCCTCCAGAGGTTGAAGAGGCGCTGCTGCATGGTTGGACCATTTCAGTTAGTCCGTGATGTGTACGCCGAGGAACGTCAAACTTTCTACCCTCTCCACTACTGTCCTGTCGATGTGGATAGGGGGGTGCTCCCTCTGCAGTTTCCTGAAGTCCACGATCATCTCCTTTGTTTTGTTGACGTTGAGTGTGAGGTTATTTTCCTGGCACCACACTCCGAGGGCCCTCACCTCCTCCCTGTAGGCCGTCTCGTTGTTGATTTGAATCAAGCCTACCACTGTAGTGTCATCTGCAAACTGGATGATTGAGTTGGAGGCGTGCATGGCCACGCAGTCGTGGGTGAATAGGGAGTACAGGAGAGGGCTGAGAACGCACCCTTGTGGGATCTAGGGTGTCAGGTAAGGTAGAGGTGGTAGGATACGTAACTAGCTTCTCAAGTGGCGCAGTGGTTTAAGGCACTGCATCTCAGTGCTAGAGGCATCACTACAGACCCCCTTGGTTCGAATCCATGCTGTATGAAAAAACGGCTGTGATTGTGAGTCCTATAGGGTGGCGCACATTTAGCCAGTGTCGGCCGTCATTGTAAATAAGAATTTTTTCTTAATAATGCCAGTGGCAGCTCATGGGTAAAAATATGAAAAAGTAGAGGGCCTAGAGAGCTTTTCTGCAGTACACCACACTTTACGTGTTTGACATTAGAGAAGCTTCCATTAATGAAAACTCTCTGAGTTATATTAGATAGATAGCTCTGAATCCACAAGGTTGAAAAGCCCTAACACACAAGTTTTCTCAACAGCAGGTTATGATCAATAATATCAAAGGCTTCACTGAAATCTAAAATTGCAGCTTCCACAATCTTCTTATTATCAATCAGTCATTTGTGTCAATGCAGTACATGTTGAGTGTGTAACGAACCTCGTCCTCCTCTTCTGAGGAGGAGAAGTGAGAAGGATCAGAGAACCAAAATGCAGCGTTGTAAGTGTCCATAATATTTATTTTAAAACATAATCTGAAAACTACGAAATACAAAACAATAAACGTGAAATTAACGAAACAGTCCCGTGTGGCGGCAAACACTGACACGGAAGACAAACACCCACAATCCAAAAGTGAAACCCAGGCTACCTAAGAATGATTCTCAATCATGGACAACGATTGACAGCTGCCTCTGATTGAGGACCATACTATGCTGAACACAGAAATCCCAAATTATAGGAAAACTAACATAGACAACCCACCCAACTCATGCCCTGACCATACTAAAACAAAGATATAATAACAGAACTAAGGTCAGAACGTGACAGAGTGCCCTTCTCTATAAACATGCTGAATGTCTGTTGTTAATTTGTTTACAGAGAAATAGCATTGTATTTGGTCAAACACCATTTTTTTCAACAGTTTGCTAAGAGATGGCAGCAAGCTGATAGGTCTGCTGTTAGAACCAGTAATAGCCACTTTACCACTCTTGGGAAGCGGAATTACTTTGAGCATAGGTTTGGCATAATGGGCAGTTTGCCCCGAACAAGATGGCATCGAGGCCTCAGCGGTTTTTGAGTTATGGCCATTTTTCTGGGATTAAATGTCAAAAATGAAAATAGAGCAATAATTTTTCCGCTTCACGTCAAAGTAAATGAACCTACGGTGTTAATAAAAAAAGAACCAGCCATTTATCTATCGTAATTTAAGAGAAATTGTATTATGTCAAATTGGTGATGTTCAAATTTTATTTAATTTTTTTAAGTTACAGATCCAGTTGCAGTGTGTTCAGACTAATCTTTTTGAATTGTGTTTCCGAGCTATGCAATATTTCTGTGATTTTCTGAAATAACACACACTCATTCAACCCTCTGTAAATAAGTCAGTTCTTAACATAAAGACTTAAAACTCAATATTCTATAAGTGGCTACCCAAAGGAGTATATGTGTTCACTTTCAGCTTCCTGTGTAAACCGGAAGGGCCTTAAAATGGTGTCATAGGTGCTGTTTCGAAGGGTTAAAAAGGTCTGATCTTTTCAAAACTTTATATGTGTGACTAGGTAACCCTTATGAAATGTAAATCAGTCATTTCTCCCAACAGATGTCAAAGAAAACCTCTCAAACGCACACACACACACACAGAAAGGATGGAGTGACAAAGTGCGGTGCTTAAAGACACTCAGAGCCTGCAATGGCATTACCATAGTTTCTAGGTTGGGCCGAGTTCAACGAGATGCCCCGCTTGACCGTAGCTCGCTCGGTCTAAGCACAGCAACCATGAGAAAAAGTAGGCCCAAAATGAAGCCTGGCCCTAAATGTAATTTGCTTTTGGGTGACAGTGAGAGAACCGTTAGGGCACAGTGCATTTGCAATATGATTCAACAGTGAAAAACATCACCAAATGGACATGATGAAATCAACACAATGAGCGATGGAGAGGAACTACTATCACTGCCCGGCCATCCCGAGTTCATCAGGCCAGTCAATTTAGCATTTTTGCAGCATTTTTTAGTATGACATATTTGTGATGGTAAATGCCCATTGAAACATATTGCAAATGCACAGTGCATATATGATTGATCTTGGCTTCATAATACTGTTTCTTCAAATCAAACCAAATCAAACTTTTTGTCAAATTCGCTGAATACAAGTGTAGACTTTACCGTGGAATGCTTACTTACAAGCCCTTAACCAACAATGCATTTCAAGAAGAGTTAAGAAAACATTTACGAAGTAGACTAAAATAAAAAGTAAGAATAAAAAGTAACACAATAACAATAACAATAATGAGGCTATATACAGATGGCACTGGTACTGAGTCGGTATGCCGGGGTACAGGTTAGTAAAGGTCATTTGTACATGTAGGTGTGGGTGAAGTGACTATGCATAGATAATAAACAGTGAGTAGCAGCAGTGTACAAAAGGGAGGGGGGAGTGTTAATGAAAATTGTCTGTTGGTGATTATTAATTGTTCAGCAGTCTTATGGCCTGGGTGTAGAAGCTGTTGAGGAGCATTTTGGTCCTAGACTTGGAGCTCTGGTACCGCTTGCCGTGCGGTAGCAGAGAAAACAGTGTATAACTTCAGTGACTGGAGTCTTTCCTCTAACACCGCCTGTTACAGTGCCTTGCAAAAGTATTCATCCCCCTTGGCGTTTTCCCTATTTTGTTGCATTGCAACCTGTAATTTACATAGATTTTTATTTGGATTTCATGTAATGGACATACACAGAATATTCCAAATTGCTGAAGTGAAATTTAAAAAAAGAACAATTCAACAAATTCAGCAAAATAAAAAACTGAAAAGTGGTGCGTACATACAGTGCCTTGCGAAAGTATTCGGCCCCCTTGAACTTTGCGACCTTTTGCCACATTTCAGGCTTCAAACATAAAGATATAAAACTGTATTTTTTTGTGAAGAATCAACAACAAGTGGGACACAATCATGAAGTGGAACGACATTTATTGGATATTTCAAACTTTTTTAACAAACCAAAAACGGAAAAATTGGGCGTGCAAAATTATTCAGCCCCCTTAAGTTAATACTTTGTAGCGCCACCTTTTGCTGCGATTACAGCTGTAAGTCGCTTGGGATATGTCTCTATCAGTTTTGCACATCGAGAGACTGAAATTTTTTCCCATTCCTCCTTGCAAAACAGCTCGAGCTCAGTGAGGTTGGATGGAGAGCATTTGTGAACAGCAGTTTTCAGTTCTTTCCACAGATTCTCGATTGGATTCAGGTCTGGACTTTGACTTGGCCATTCTAACACCTGGATATGTTTATTTTTGAACCATTCCATTGTAGATTTTGCTTTATGTTTTGGATCATTGTCTTGTTGGAAGACAAATCTCCGTTCCAGTCTCAGGTCTTTTGCATACTCCATCAGGTTTTCTTCCAGAATGGTCCTGTATTTGGCTCCATCCATCTTCCCATCAATTTTAACCATCTTCCCTGTCCCTGCTGAAGAAAAGCAGGCCCAAACCATGATGCTGCCACCACCATGTTTGACAGTGGGGATGGTGTGGTCAGGGTGATGAGCTGTGTTGCTTTTACGCCAAACATAACGTTTTGCATTGTTGCCAAAAAGTTCAATTTTGGTTTCATCTGACCAGAGCACCTTCTTCCACATGTTTGGTGTGTCTCCCAGGTGGCTTGTGGCAAACTTTAAACAACACTTTTTATGGATATCTTTAAGAAATGGCTTTCTTCTTGCCACTCTTCCATAAAGGCCAGATTTGTGCAATATACGACTGATTGTTGTCCTATGGACAGAGTCTCCCACCTCAGCTGTAGATCTCTGCAGTTCATCCAGAGTGATCATGGGCCTCTTGGCTGCATCTCTGATCAGTCTTCTCCTTGTATGAGCTGAAAGTTTAGAGGGACGACCTGGTCTTGGTAGATTTGCAGTGGTCTGATACTCCTTCCATTTCAATATTATCACTTGCACAGTGCTCCTTGGGATGTTTAAAGCTTGGGAAATCTTTTTGTATCCAAATCCGGCTTTAAACTTCTTCACAACAGTATCTCAGACCTGCCTGGTGTGTTCCTTGTTCTTCATGATGCTCTCTGCGCTTTTAACGGACCTCTGAGACTATCACAGTGCAGGTGCATTTATACGGAGACTTGATTACACACAGGTGGATTGTATTTATCATCATTAGTCATTTAGGTCAACATTGGATCATTCAGAGATCCTCACTGAACTTCTGGAGAGAGTTTGCTGCACTGAAAGTAAAGGGGCTGAATAATTTTGCACGCCCAATTTTTCAGTTTTTGATTTGTTAAAAAAGTTTGAAATATCCAATAAATGTCGTTCCACTTCATGATTGTGTCCCACTTGTTGTTGATTCTTCACAAAAAAATACAGTTTTATATCTTTATGTTTGAAGCCTGAAATGTGGCAAAAGGTCGCAAAGTTCAAGGGGGCCGAATACTTTCGCAAGGCACTGTACCTGGAATGTGTCGTCGAAAATGGAATGAGACGGAATTCACGACACAAGCGGTTCACAAAATGTTTCGTGTTAGGGTTAGGGCTATAAAAACGGATTTTATCAAACAAAAGGTCATTCATTGCGTAACAATGAGCATTGGAATTGCAAACAGATGAAGATCGTCAAAGGGAAACGATTTATTTTAATGCAGTTTGTGATTATGTTACGCCTGTGCTGGTTTTTTTTTTTAATTATGGGGCTCTATGCTCAGATAATCGCATGGTATCCTTTCGCAGTAAATCCTTTTTTAAATCTGACAACGCAGTTGGATTAGCAAGATTCTAGGCTTTCGATACATGTGAGACACTTGTATTTTCATGAATGTTTAATATGACTATTTATGTAGCAATCACCGTATGTTTTGGAATTTCAGCCCGCTAGCGGGTTCCGTGTGCAGAGAGGTTAAAGGTTTTGTTCACATCGGCTACCGAGAGCGTTATCAAACAGTCATCCAGAACAGCTGGTGCTCTTGTGCATGCTTCAGTGTTGCTTGCCTCAAAGCGAGCATAAAAGGCATTTAGCTCTTCTGATAGGCTCACGTCATTGGGTATTTCGTGTCTGGGTTTCCCTTTGTAGTCCGTAATAGTTTTCAAGCCCTGACACATCCGACGAGCGTCAGAGCCGGTGTAGTAGGATTCAATCTTAATCCTGTATTGACGCTTGTTTGATGGTTCATCTGAGGGCATAGCGGGATTTCTTATAAACTTCCAGATTAGTCTCCCGCTCCTTGAAAGCGGCAGCTCTAGCCTTTCGCTCGATGTGGATGTTGCACGTGGATGTTGATGTTTTTTCTGGTTGCACATGTGACATGCTGGTAAAAAATTTGTAAAACTGATTTAAGATTGCCTGCATTAAAGTCCCCGGCCACTAGGAGCGCCACTTCTGGGTGAGTATTTTCTTCTTTGCTTATGGCCTTATAGAGTTGGTTGATACCTTTCTTCATTCTGTGGTGGCAAATAGACAGCTACGAACAATATAGATGATAACTCTCTTGGTAGATAGTGTGGTCTACAGCTTATCATAAAATACTCAACCTCAGGCTAGCAATACCTTAAAGCGCACCAGCTGTTATTTACAAATAGACACACACGCTCACCCTCATTTTACCAGAGGTAGTGTCTATGTTCTGCCGGTGCATGGAAAATCCCCCTCAATATTGTCCGTACCGTCGTTCATCTCGGTGGAACATAAGCTGTTACATTGTTTAATGTCCCGTTGGTGGGATAATCTTAAATCGTAGGTCATCAATTTTATTTTCCAATGATTGCACGTTAGCAAGAAGACTGGATGGCAGTGGGAGTTTACTCTCTCGCCTACGGATTCTAGAAGGCTGCCCGATCTGCGGCCCCTTTTCCTGCATCTTTTCTTCATGTAAAAGGCGGGGATCTGGCCCTGTTCCAGTGAAAGCAGGATATCCTTCTTGTCGGTCTCATTAAAGGAAAATGTTTCTTCCATTCCATTGTGAGTAATCGCTGTTCTGATGTCCAGAACTTATTTTCAGTCTTAAGAGACGGAAGCAGCAACAAAATAAGGTACACAAACTGCAAAAATACCTAACAAAATAGCACAATTGGTTGGGAGAATGTAAAATGTCAGCCATGTTCTTTGGCATCATATTTTATTATAATTTTTTGTCACGCCCTGATCTGTTTCACCTGTCCTCGTTATTGTGTCCACCCCTTCCATGTGTCACTTATTTTCCACAGTGTCTTTATCCCTGCGTTTCCTGTCTCTCTATACAAGTTTATCTTATAAGTCAGCTAGTGGTTTTCCCGTTCTCCTGCTTTTTGCATTCTCCTTTTTCTAGTCCCCTGGTTTTGACCCTTTCCTGTTTCTGGACTTTGAACCCGCCTGCTTGACCATTCTGCCTGCCTTTACCACGAGCCTGTCTGCCACTCTGCAGGGAGCCACCATTAGGAGATATGAGGAGTTGCTACAGGGTCATTTGGAAGGGCTCAGTTCCTTGACGGAATGCCACGACCATGGGTTCAGGGCTATTATGGAGTAAATCAGGGAGTTAGCTCAGAGACTGTCTGCCACCTCTGAAAAACCTCAATCACCCAGTAATTTTTCCTATCTGTGGTGAGTTGGTACAGCCTATTCAGACTCCCTGTGAACCCCGCTTACCTCCTCCAGAGCAATATTCGGTACTAACTTATTTTTGAGCTACAGCCATCTTTGTTTTCTTCAGACCGATCGAAGATAGCCAGGAGTTTGGGAACAACAATCTGCCATTTGCGGTCATTTGGAGGAATTCATGCCAGAGGTGAGGTCTCCGGTATCTGGGAGAAAGGCGGCCAGCAAACTGCTTGACTTATGTCAAAACTCCCATAGTGTGGCAGACTACGCGGTGGACTTTTGCACGTTTGCCTCCGAGAGTGCCTGGAATCCAGTGTCTCTTTTCGATACTTTTCTGTACGGATTATCTGAGGAGGTAAAGGATGAACTAGCTCAGGAACTGCCGATGGACCTCGACTCTCTTATCACCTTAACCATTCAACTTGATGGACGCATAAGGGAACGCGAGTGAGAGGAGGTCTGGTCTCGGGCACACTCGTGCATCCGATATGGTGCGTTCACCTCCTATGGAATCCGGAAGTTTCCGAAGGCAGCTCTTCCGAGAGTAGTCAAAGTCACCCGAGCTCTCTCGTGAATCTACAACGGGTGAGTTGGATACTCCTGAGCCTATGCAGTTGGGAAGAATTGGGCTATCAGTTTGGGAGCGCTCACGAAGGATGAATAATAACTGTTGTCTGTACTATGGAGGAGCAGGACATTTTATAGCTACCTGCCCTGTTAGGAAACCCTTGTCTCTAGTGGGTACCAGTACTATGGTGAGTTAGACTGGGAGATCCCTAATTCCAACCATGCGCACACCCCTTTTTGCTCTTGTACTGTGTGAAGTCCAATCTAAGTCTCTCTGAGTGCTCATTGACTCTGGGGCTTATGAATGTCTTATGGATGACACGATAGCTTCGGAGCTTGGTATTCCCACTCAGCCTCTCTCTGTGCCCATGGATGCTAGGGCACTGGACGGCCACTCTATAGGGGAAGTCACCTATAGTACTGTGCCCATTCAATTACGGGTTTCTGGTAACCACAGTGAGACCATACAGCTCCTCCTCATTGTATCTCCTCATGTTCTGGTTGTGTTTGGATTGTCCTGGCTACAAAAACTCAATCCGGTGATTGACTGGACCACAAGCTACATCCTGGGTTGGGAATACCACAGAGAGTAATACCACAGAGAGTAGAGCACTAACATACCTTAAGGGAACATTTTGACATTTGCTGTATGGTTAGTGAGAAAGTCCATATTGCAAATGTACGGTCCCTTACTAGACTTCCGAAAACGTTTGTAAAATCTGCGGACGGCGTCGGGCCGAGCGGCAGGGCCAGACCTACTGGGAAGTCATCAAATGAACTTTGTCGGACATTCGGTTTCCGTTTTATAAAATAATCAAATTTTGGTCATTTTTCCGATGTCCCGGAAAATCCCACAAGAGGGCATAAGCAATCATATTGCAATTGGACAAAACATCACGAATCACGACGGGGCCTTATCTCGAAAACGGAAACTATTTCGAAGCCTAAACTCGGTGAGCGTAGGTTTGGCATAATGGGCAGTTGGCCCCGAACAAGATGACGTCTAGGCCTCAACGGTTTTTTAGTTATGGCCATTTCTCTGGGATTAAAGGTCCAAAATGAAAATAGAGAAATTATTTTTCCACTTCACGTCAAAGTCAAGGAGCCTCCGGTGTCAATACAAAAAGAACCAGCCATTTATCTATCATCATTTAAGAGAAATCATACAATGACAGATTGGTGATGTTCAAAGATAGGTTTTTGTTTTCAACAGTTACAGATCCAGTTGCCGGGTGTTCATACAAATCTTTTTAAAGTGTGCTGCGGAGCTCTGCGAGATTTCTGTGATTTTCTATGATTTTCTGAAATAACACACACTCACTAAACCCTCCGTAAATAACTCAGTTCTTAACGTAAAGACTTAAAACTCAGGATTCTGTAAAGGTAAACCCCAATCAGGATATTAGTTTATTTATAGCTTCCTGTGCCAACCGGAAGTGCCTTTAATTGGGTCACACTGTCTGTTTTGAAGGGTTAAAAAAGTCACATCTTTCCAAAACTTCATATGTGTGACTAGGTAACCCTCTTGAACTGTAAATCAGTTATTTCTCCCAACAGATGTCAAAGAAAAGCTCTCACACACACACACAGCAAGGATGGAGTGAAAAAGTGTGGTGCTTAAAGACACAGAGAGCAGGCAATGACATTACCATAAACGAGATATCAACGAGATATCCCGCTTGACCGTAGCTCGCTCGGTCTAAGCGCAGCGACCATAAGAAAAGTAGGCCCAAAATGAAGCCTACCCCACAACGTCATTTGCTTTTGGGTGACAGTGGTGGAACCGTTAGGTTTAGAAGGACAATTCAAACACAGGAATGTTCCTAAGGTCCTCCCGATCTGTGCAAGCCTAACCTTGACCGTGTGGCATTAACCCTTAACAGTTAAAAGAAGGTGTTTTACTTCAAACAGTTTGCATTGACTTCTCTCCCCATAGGAATACATTGCATGCACTCGTAAATTCAACCTGAAGCCTATGTGGGTTATGAATGCCTTATGAACCTGTCTTCGATGACAGTCCATCAGGACACTATGAGGTCTACCTGTGTCGATTCTAAGCTTCCTGGACCAACCGGAAGTAGTTAAAATCACCCTAAACGTGTATATCCATACCCTGCCTGCAGTTTGATAGACATAGTGCATTCAACCCTGTGTAAATCAGACAGTTCTTAACATAAAGACTTAAAACTCAGGATTCTGTAAAAGCATACCCCAATGAGGATATGTGTTGACTTATAGCTTCCTGTGCCAACCAGAACTGCCATAATTGGTGTCTCAGGGGCTGTTTCGAAGGGTTAAAAATGTCAGATCTGTCCAAAACGTCATATGTGTGATTAGGCAACCCCCATGAACTGTAAATCAGTCATTTTTCCCATAAAATTTCAAAGGAAAACTAAATCACACACACACACAACTTGGAAGGAGGGACGTATTGAAGTGCGAAGAGACAGACAGTGCCTGCAATAGTTAGCTTTGTTCGAGCTAAAAAAGAACCGTCAGACCTAGAGTTCCGAAAATGTAGAAACCTGTTCAAGACCTCAGGTTGATAGTGCGTGGTGAGTTAGGTGGCTCTAGAAGGTTCTCGGACCGACAAACAGCCTCGTACATTTGCAATGACTTCAATTCATTTTGACCATTACGAAAATGACGACATTTAGAAAAGTCTCAGAGACACAAGACTAGGTGCATTGAAACCGGCTCGGCCCATAGAGACGGACCCCAACGTTTCTGTCCGATAGCTCATTCAAGGACCCCATAGCAAGGCATGGAAAAAAGTGGATTTTCAGCACCAATTAGGGTTTTATTCGGGCACTGAAGGACCTATCGAGCCGAAACTCGGGATTCGGGGTCGCCTCACATAGGCCTACACATAATGTCCGAACTGGACCCGCAGCTAGAATGTAACTATGTGTTTTACGTTTTTATTATGTTTTAAACTGAAGGCGCTGTGAATTATGGGCCTTCTCTGACATATGTGATAGTTGGCTTCTAAATGAGTTGGAAAAAGTGGGTTTGGTGTCAATTGGTATCAGTTTGGTGTCAGAATGACATCTAATTGACTGATGAACACTGACTTACTAGTTGACTTTTGTACATTTGCAATATGTTTAAACGGAGAGGGACCATCACCAAAATGGCATTCTGAAATCGACACAAGAAATGGCATCACCATAGTCTCCAGACTGTGCCGAGTTCAACGAGACGCCCCGCTTGACCGTAGCTCGCTCTGAGTGCAGCGACCTTGAAAAAAAGAAGGCCCAAAATGAAGCCTGGCCCTCAATGTCATTTGCTTTTGGGTGACAGTGAGAGAACCGTTAGGGTGAGAAGCACAATTCGACCTCAGGTACGTTCCTAAGGTCCTCCCGATCCGTGCAAGCCTAACCTTGACCATGTGGCATTAACCCTTAACAGTTAAAAGTAGGTGTTTACATCAAACAGTTTGTATTGACTTCTCTCCCCATAGGAATACATTGCCTGCACCCCTAAATTCAACCTGAAGCCTATATGGATTATGAATTCCGTATGAACCTGTCTTCGGTAACAGTCCATCAGGCTACTATGAGGTCTACCTGTGTTGATTCTAAGCTTCCTGGCCCAACCGGAAGTGGTTAAAATCGCCCTACAAATGTATATCCATACCCTGCCTGCAGTTTGATAGACATAGTGCATTCAACCCTGTGTAAATCAGTCAGTTCTTAACGTAAGGACTTAAAACTCAGGAATCTGTAAAAGCATACCCCAATGAGGTTATGTGTTGACTTATAGCTTCCTGTGCCTACCGGAAGTGCCATAATTGGTGTCTCAGGGGCTGTTTCGAGGGGTTAGAAAAGTCAGATCTTTCCAAAACTTCATATATGTGATTAGGCAACCCCCATGAACTGTAAATCAGTCATTTTTCCCATAAAATTTCAAAGGAAATCTAAATCACACACACACACACAGCTTGGAAGGAGGGACGTATTGGGGTGCGTAGAGACATACACTGCCTGCATTAGTTAACCTTGTTGGAACTTTTAAAGAACCGTCAGACCTAGAGTTCCGAAACTTTAGAATCCTGTTCTAGACCTCAGGTCGATAGGACGTGGTGAGTTACGTGGCTCTAAAAGGTTCTCGGACCGAGAAACAGCCTCGTACATTTGCAATGACTTCAATTCATTTTTGCATCACGAAAATGACGACATTTAGAAATGACCCAGAGTCGCAAGACTAGGTGCATTGCGACCGTCTCGGCCCATATAGACGGACCCCAACGTTTCTGTCCGATAGCTCATTCAAGGACCCTGTAGCAAGTCATGGAAAAAAGTGGATTTTCATCACCAATTAGGGGTTTTACTCGGACAACAGCCGAAACTTGGGATTCGGGTTTGCCTCAGCTAGGCCTACACATAACATCAGAATTGGACGCGCAGCTAGAACGTAACTACGTGTTTTATGTTTTTTTATGGTTTGAACCGAAGGCGTTGTGAATTCTGGGCCAGCTCTGAAGTATGTGATAGTTGGCTACTAAACGAGTTGGAAAAAGTGGGTTTGGTGTCAGTTTGTATCAGTTTGGTGTCAGAATGATATCTAATTGACTAATGGACGGTGACTTGCTGGTGACTCTTGTCCATTTGCAATATGTTTAAACAGTGAGGTACCATCACCAAAGTGACATTCTGAAATCAACCCTAACGAGCGATTGAGATGAACCAGAATCACTGCCCAGCCATCCCGAGTTCATCGAGCCAGTCAATTTCGCATTCCTGCAGGATTTTTATAGCATGACAAATTCGTGATGGTATATGCCCATTGAACCATATTGCAAATGCACAGTGACTTAGCAAAAGTGAGAAAACATAAACAAATGGACATAATGAAATCAACACAACGAGCGATGGAGAAGACCCACTATCAATGCCCGGCCATCCTGTGTTCATCAGGCCAGTCAATGTTGCATTTCTGCAGGATTTTTGACCATGCCAAATTCGTGATGGTAAATGCCCATTGAAACATATTGCAAATGCACGTGCATCCTGTGTTCCCATAGCGGGCATTAATATCAGAATGACCTGTAAATGCACTTTACAACCATATTTTTATTTTTGGGTTACCAGGTGCCTATTTTAAACAGTCCATAAAGCACTCAGGACGGCCCCCATGGATAGAGGGCCGTAGTAGGGTACTCCCATAGCGGGCATGGACAATAGGAATCCCGGTAAATGCATTTACAACCATATTTTTATTTTTGGGTTACCAGGTGCCTATTTTCATCACCAGTTGCACAACAATGCGTATCCATCAGAATATTTTAAACTGTCCATAAAGCACTCAGGACGGCCCCCATGGATAGAGGGCCATAGTAGGGTGCTCACATAGTGGGCATGGACAATAGGAGTACCAGTAAATGCATTTACAACCATATTTTTATTTTTGGGTTACCAGGTGCCTATTTTCAATCACCAGTTGCACAACAATGCACGTGCATTTGCAATATGATTCTATAGTGAAATAAAATGGACATGATGAAATCAACACACATCACAAAAGTGATGGAAAGGAACAACTATCACTGCCCGGCCATCCCGAGTTCATCAGGCCAGTCAATTTTGCATTTCTGCAGGATTTTTGAGCATGTCAAATTTCTTATGGCATTTGGCCCCCAAAAAAGTGACTTTTGACTTCCTATGAAATCATATTGCAAATGGACAAATCATATTCCTTATGCACAAGTTAAAAAAAAAAATAATTATGATAATAAAAGGACATTATGATACCACAGTATATTCATACAGTTCTTACACATGATGAATTGACATAAAATCGAAACAATTTCGAAAAACGGTCCAGAAAGCACTTTTTTGCAAGGGTGCTAAGTTATTTTTTTTAAGTTCGCATTTTCGACTTTTGACTTCCTATGAAATCATATTGCAAATGGACAAAACATATGGCTCATGCACAAGTAAAAAAACAAAAAAAATAACATTATGATAATAAAATATGACTAAAGTATGTTGATACAGTTCCTATACGTGTGTAATTGACACAAAATTCGAAAGAACTTTGAAAAACGGTCCAGAAAGCACTTTTTTAGGGTGTGTGAAGTTTTTTATAAAATGTTGCTATTTTTGACTTTTGACTTTTGACTTCCTATGAAATGATATTCCAAATGGAGAAAACATATGCCTTATGTACAAGTTAAAAAAAAATGATGATTATAAAATATGACTTTATTTTATTTTTATTTTACCTTTATTTAACCAGGTAAGCAAGTTGAGAACAAGTTCTCATTTACAATTGCGACCTGGCCAAGATAAAGCAAAGCAGTTCGACAGATAAAACGACACAGAGTTACACATGGAGTAAAAACAAACATACAGTCAATAATGCAGTATAAACAAGTCTATATACAATGTGAGCAAATGAGGTGAGAAGGGAGGTAAAGGCAAAAAAGGCCATGATGGCAAAGTAAATACAATATAGCAAGTAAAATACTGGAATGGTAGTTTTGCAATGGAAGAATGTGCAAAGTAGAAATAAAAATAATGGGGTGCAAAGGAGCAAAATAAATAAATTAATTAAAATTAAATACAGTTGGGAAAGAGGTAGTTGTTTGGGCTAAATTATAGGTGGTCTATGTACAGGTGCAGTAATCTGTGAGCTGCTCTGACAGTTGGTGCTTAAAGCTAGTGAGGGAGATAAGTGTTTCCAGTTTCAGAGATTTTTGTAGTTCGTTCCAGTCATTGGCAGCAGAGAACTGGAAGGAGAGGCGGCCAAAGAAAGAATTGGTTTTGGGGGTGACTAGAGAAAGTGAATGTAAAGTGAATGAATACTAAAGTATGTTGATACAGTTCTTATACATGTGTAATTGACACAAAAATCGAAAGAATTTCGAAAAACGGTCCAGAAAGCACATTTTTAAGGGTGTGTGAAGTTTTTTACAAAATGTTGACATTTTTGACTTTTGACTTTTGACTTCCTATGAAATCATATTGCAAATGGACAAAACATATTTCTTATGCGCATGTAAAATAAAATAAAAAATTATGATAATAAAATTGGACAAAAGTATATTCATACAGTTCTTACACATGTGTAATTGACAAAAAATCAACGGTCCAGAAAGCACTTTTTTAAGGGGTGATTTTTGACAAAAAAATCATTTTTTCAAAATGTTGCTTTTGGATGTTGACTTGGGTTACATTTCCAATATGAAAAACCAAGGTGGAGCGCACTCGCCACCTGTTGGATTTTTGAAGTGTTACAACTGGCATTTGACATATGGCATTTGCATGAATCAACGCCGAATTGGGTGGTATTGAACATCGTGTATATGGTTTGTCCAATGCCAATGACTTCCCATTCATTTTTGTCCATTTCAGGGGGGTGTTCCCTTACACTAACAGTTAACTTCACTAGGGTAGGGGGCACTATTTGCATCTCCGGATGAAAAGCGTGTCCAAAGTAAACTGCCTGCTACTCAGGCCCAGAAGCTAAGATATGCATATAATTCATATTAAAAGATTTGGATAGAAAACACTCTAATGTTTCCAAAACTGTCAAAATAATGTCTGTGAGTATAACAGAACTGATTTGGCAGGTGAAAACCTGAGAAAAATCCATCCAGGATAGTTGTTCCTTTCCATCACTCGTTGTGTTTGTAGTTTTCTATTGAATGCCATTACAGTCTCCATTAACTTAGGACTCAAATTGCACTTCCTATGGCTTCCACTAGATGTCAATAGTCTTTAGAAATTGTTTCAGACTTGTATTCTGAAACATGAGAGACTAAGACCACTCTGAATGAGTGGACCCTGCCGTGTCCCAAAGATTTTTCATGCGCACGACCGAGAGCGTGCCTTTCTTGTTTACCTTTTATATTGACAACATTATTGTCCGGTTAAAGTATTATCAATTATTTAGGCTAAAAACAACCTGAGGATTGATTATACACATCATTTGACATGTTTCTACGAACTTTACGGATACAATTAGCATTTTTTTGTCTGCCTGTTGAGCCTGCGTTTGAGCCTGTGGAGGTTTTTGGATATAAAGAGAGACTTTATCGAACAAAATACACATTTATTGAGTAAATGGGAGTCTTGTGAGTGCAACCATATGAAGATCATCAAATGTAAGTGATTCATTTTATTGCTATTTCTGACTTGTGTAACTCCTCTACTTGGGTTGTATTTGTTTGTAATGATTTGTCTGCTGGGCGCTGTTCAAAAAAAATTGCATTTTATGCTTTCGCCGTAAAGCCTTTTTGAAAGCTGACACTGTGGTTGTATTAACAATAAGTTAATATTTAAACCTATGTATAACACTTGTATGTTTTTTGCATTTTTATCATGAGTATTTCTGTTTTGAATTTTGCGCTCTGCAATTCCACTGGATGTTGGTCAGGTGGGACGCTATCGTCCCACGTCCCCTAGTGAGGTTAAAGTAATACCACAGAGAGTAGAGCACTAACACTAAGAGTTAAAGTAATACCACAGAGTAAAACACTAAGAGTTAAAGTAATACCACAGAGAGTAGAGCACTAACACTAAGAGTTAAAGTAATTTTTTCACCTTTATTTAACCAGGTAGGCTAGTTGAGAACAAGTTCTCATTTGCAACTGCGACCTGGCCAAGATAAAGCATAGCAGTGTGAACAGACAACAGTTACACACGGAGTAAACAATTAACAAGTCAATAACACAGTAGAAAAAAAGGGAGTCTATATACATTGTGTGCAAAAGGCATGAGGAGGTAGGCGAATAATTACAATTTTGCAGATTAACACTGGAGTGATAAATGATCAGATGGTCATGTACAGGTAGAGATATTGGTGTGCAAAAGAGCAGAAAAGTAAATAAATAAAAACAGTATGTGGATGAGGTAGGTAAAAATGGGTGGGCTATTTACCGATAGACTATGTACAGCTGCAGCGATCGGTTAGCTGCTCAGATAGCAGATGTTAGAAGTTGGTGAGGGAGATAAAAGTCTCCAACTTCAGCGATTTTTGCAATTCGTTCCAGTCACAGGCAGCAGAGAACTGGAACGAAAGGCGGCCAAATGAGGTGTTGGCTTTAGGGATGATCAGTGAGATACACCTGCTGGAGCGCGTGATACGGATGGGTGTTGCCATCGTGACCAGTGAACTGAGATAAGGCGGAGCTTTACCTAGCATGGACTTGTAGATGACCTGGAGCCAGTGGGTCTGGCGACGAATATGTAGCGATCCAGCCGACTAGAGCAGTGGTGTCGCAGTGGTGGGTGGTATAAGGTGCTTTAGTCAAAACGGATGGCACTGTGATAAACTGCATCCAGTTTGCTGAGTAGAGTGTTGGAAGCTATTTTGTAGATGACATCGCCGAAGTCGAGGATCGGTAGGATAGTCAGTTTTACTAGGGTAAGTTTGGCGGCGTGAGTGAAGGAGGCTTTGTTGCGGAATAGAAAGCCGACTCTTGATTTGATTTTCGATTGGAGATGTTTGATATGAGTCTGAAAGGAGAGTTTACAGTCTAGTCAGACACCTAGGTACTTATTGATGTCCACATATTCAAGGTCGGAACCATCCAGGGTGGTGATGCTGGTCAGGCGTGCGGGTGCAGGCAGCGAACGGTTGAAAAGCATGCATTTGGTTTTACTAGCGTTTAAGAGCAGTTGGAGGCCATGGAAGGAGTGTTGTATGGCATTGAAGCTCGTTTGGAGGTTAGATAGCACAGTGTCCAAGGACGGGCCGGAAGTATATAGAATGGTGTCGTCTGCGTAGAGGTGGATCAGGGAATCGCCCGCAGCAAGAGCAACATCATTGATATATACAGAGAAAAGAGTCGGCCCGAGGATTGAACCCTGTGGCACCCCCATAGAGACTGCCAGAGGACTGGACAGCATGCCCTCCGATTTGACACACTGAACTCTGTCTGCAAAGTAATTGGTGAACCAGGCAAGGCAGTCATCTGAAATATACCACAGAGAGTAATCGAGTGGGTGATACACAGAACAAGGTTTCACAGATATCCAGTAAATTGGCCTTTTATTATCAGGCTTCATGGAAGAGATTCTCCAAATCAACAATAGAGCACCTATTAATTGAATCTAAGCATGTATTTACAGAAAACAATGAGATAATCAACTCCAGAATTACACTGTTGAGGCTGGCTGTGCTGGACTGGAGAGAGGGGTCGAGAATGGAGACCGGGATGGTTATAGGAGATTGTGTGTTGCCCACATACAGAATTCTACAATTCTACAATCTGGCATTGTTTCTCCTACAGGCTGCCTGCTGTTCATAGAGGACTCTAAGGGGATGACATTAAAGGTAGAGTTTAAAGAGAAGAAAGGAAACTGAATAAAGAACAAATTGCACTGGATGGAGGGGGGGCAGAGGAACAGAATATATGTAATTTCTAGGAATTTTTCTAGGATCCGCTCTCCGCTGCTCAATTGATAAGTAGTTGATTTAAAACAACACCCCTCAGGGCCTCACTGGGGACACTTTTAGAGTGTACGCTTGGATATATCCAAGTGTACGCTTGGATATATCTGTTTAACTCCCCATTTACCAAGACAACAGGCCCTGACAGCACAAACAACTTACTGCTGCTGCCACCTGGGGAGGGAGGGAGGGAGGGAGGTGCAACCCAACAGTCCTCTGGGAATACACAAAATGAAAGAAGGGAAGATAGAGAGAGAATATATTTGTATGGCTCTGTAAATCTCTGTCTGAGTGTGGTATGAATATGTAACAGGACAGTTTCATGACTGTGTCTGCAAACAGCCTATGTCTAAATGATGCTCCATTCACTGATCATGCTGATGATATCATAATGTGTAATACCATCTGCTTTCATCATGTTGTTCCGCTCTACATTTGCCTCAGTTGGAAAATAATTCATATATCTTTTTTCAGTATTGTGATATTTGTTTTGGCAGTTTTTCAGATAATATTAGAATTGATATGAATACAGGTAATTTATTTCCGTGGATTTTCAGTTGATTGGTTAGACCTCCTCGTGTGTGTTTCTGATAGACATATAATTGGAGGGAGGAGCCTATATGCTAATTACAATAGAGGGTGGGGCTTTTATGCCATCTACCTGAAGTGGTTATCAGCTCGGAGCCTCAGGCCAAATGATTGACTGACAGTCAGGGGACACTCAATACTTCTCTATTTTACAGCCATTTACTTGGAACTTCAGAAAGTTCCTCCATCTTCCTCAGATTGACAGTTTATTCACGTTGGTAGTTCATGTGTCGTGGCAGCTGGATCACAGTGTGTGGATGAATAAATATATAATGTGTATTTTACAGGGTTAGGGGTAGAGGGTAATTGTCACTACAGGGGATGCGACCCCATTGAGATTATTGATCCTGTCTGACTGCACGGTGTCCTCCAACCCTACGACAGGCCAGGTCAGGGGTCAGGGTGTGAATGCGCTTGGTGACATAGAAAGACAGAGTCTGTCCCTGCCTCTAGAAGGCCAATGTGATTGGAGCTGAGAGTAGAAGAATGCACCATGGCCCAACAACAATGCATTTCAATGGCTTTAATGTGAAGACTGCCAATACCTTGATCCAATCATAAGTGATTCAGCAAAATTGCCCTTTGGCAATTTAAGGCAGGGGGGAGAGATGGGGGCAGAAAAATAAATCTATAAAGTCTATGTCAATAAATTACGATTGTTGTTTACTGCAACAATCTATTAAATGTCAATATATTGCAACAATATAATATTATTGAACCAAGCAGTGCATGTAAAGACTCTTGAGTGATGAGTAGAACAGTTTAACACACAGCTAAATGACTACCGGCTGTGGAGTGATAACAGTAACAGAAAGCTGCTGTAGGCTAGTGTCTATTGATTAGCTGGCTGGATGATTGGCACGACACTGGTCCCTAGACTGTTTCAATTATTACAGCGTGTTTCAGGTGGCCTAGTTGTTAGAGCATTGCTCCAATAACCGAAAGGTTTCCAGTTCAAATCCCGGAGGCGACAAGGTAAAAAATCTGTAATTCTGCGCATGAGCAGCAGACCCCAATGTGGTAGTCCACTGCACTTCTCTGATTCAGAGGGGTTGGCTTAAAAGTGTAAGTCAAGTTTCAGTTGTACCTTGTGTGCAATTGTAAATTCCATGCTCAGTTGGTATGGTATTTATTAGAACCCCCATTAGCAAAAGCATCAGCTACTCTTCCTGGGGTCCACATGACATTTAAAATGTCACACACAGCCTACATATGAGTACATACACTATAATATCTAGGTGTAATAAACTACAATACAAGATATGTAAAATGGTTTTGTCTTTTCACAGTCCCCATGTGCAGTAAGGTTCTTTTATCTGTTATTTTGACATCTGTTTTTATTGCTAGCTTGACTTACCTGGGGTGGTAAAGAGTCCCATGTAACATGGCTCTATTTAGTACTGTGTGTTTCCCAGCCTCTGTTCTGGACCTGGGGACAGTGAAGAGACAGCAGGTTGCATGTCTTGTGTTGTACTGATGAGTGGCTGAACTGCATGCCAACTGCTTGAACAAACAGTTCCTTCAACAAGTCAATACCTCATCTGATGACTTATCGTTTTCACACTGACAGGCAGCGAAAATGTTCAAATGTTTTAATAATTTTTGGCCTGCGAGTATGCTGTGTTTATTTGATTTAGTCACGTTGTTGTCACAAAGAATTGTCCTGTGCAGCAGGAAATGATAATAGCAGTGTATTTGAGGTTTTAGGAGGCTTCTGGGGCTTGTAGTTTCCACTGTGAGATGTCAGATTTAATTTAACCGAACGAAAAATGAGCAAACCCTACGGAGATGTCCAAATGAAATAAAAATGAAATCTAATTGTATTTGTCATATACACATGGTTAGCAGATGTTAATGCGAGTGTAGCGAAATGCTTGTGCTTCTAGTTCCGACAATGCAGTAATAACCAACGAGTAATCTAGCTAACAATTCCAAAACTACTACCTTATACACACAAGTGTAAAGGGATAAAGAATATGTACATAAAGATATATGAATGAGTGATGGTACAGAGCGGCATAAGCAAGATGCAGTAGATGGTATTGAGTACAGTATATACATATGAGATGAGTATGTAAACAAAGTGGCATAGTTTAAAGTGGCTAGTGATACATGTATTTCATAAAGATGCAGTAGATGATATAGAGTACAGTATATACGTATACATATGAGATAAATAATGTAGGGTATGTAAACATTACATTAAGTAGCATTGTTTAAAGTGGCTAGTGATATATTTTACATCAATACCCATCAATTCCCATTATTATTAAAGTGGCTGGTGGTTGTTGTCCTTGATGATCTTTATGGCCTTCCTGTGACATCGGGTGGTGTAGGTGTCCTGGAGGGCAGGTAGTTTGCCCCCCGGTGATGCGTTGTGCAGACCTCACTACCCTCTGGAGAGCCTTACGGTTGTGGGCGGAGCAGTTGCCGTACCAGGCGGTGATACAGCCCGACAGTCGTCTCAAATAAAACTGTGAAGGACCTCGGCGTTACTCTGGACCCTGATCTCTCTTTTGAAGAACATATCAAGACCATTTCGAGGACAGCTTTTTTCCATCTACGTAACATTGCAAAAATCAGAAACTTTCTGTCCAAAAATGATGCAGAAAAATTAATCCATGCTTTTGTCACTTCTAGGTTAGACTACTGCAATGCTCTATTTTCCGGCTACCCGGATAAAGCACTAAATAAACTTCAGTTAGTGCTAAATACGGCTGCTAGAATCCTGACTAGAACCAAAAAATTTGATCATATTACTCCAGTGCTAGCCTCTCTACACTGGCTTCCTGTCAAAGCAAGGGCTGATTTCAAGGTTTTACTGCTAACCTACAAAGCATTACATGGGCTTGCTCCTACCTATCTCTCTGATTTGGTCCTGCCGTACATACCTATACGTACGCTACGGTCACAAGACGCAGGCCTCCTAATTGTCCCTAGAATTTCTAAGCAAACAGCTGGAGGCAGGGCTTTCTCCTATAGAGCTCCATTTTTATGGAACGGTCTGCCTACCCATGTCAGAGACGCAAACTCGGTCTCAACCTTTAAGTCTTTACTGAAGACTCATCTCTTCAGTGGGTCATATGATTGAGTGTAGTCTGGCCCAGGAGTGGGAAGGTGAACGGAAAGGCTCTGGAGCAACGAACCGCCCTTGCTGTCTCTGCCTGGCCGGTTGCCCTCTTTCCACTGGGATTCTCTGCCTCTAACCCTATTACAGGGGCTGAGTCACTGGCTTGCTGGGGCTCTCTCATGCTGTCCCTGGAGGGGGTGCGTCACCTGAGTGGGTTGATTCACTGTTGTGGTCATCCTGTCTGGGTTGGCGCCCCCCCCCCCTTGGGTTGTGCCGTGGCGGAGATCTTTGTGGGCTATACTCAGCCTTGTCTCAGGATGGTAAGTTGGTGGTTGAAGATATCCCTCTAGTGGTGTGGGGGCTGTGCTTTGGCAAAGTGGGTGGGGTTATATCCTTCCTGTTTGGCCCTGTCCGGGGGTGTCCTCGGATGGGGCCACAGTGTCTCCTGACCCCTCCTGTCTCAGCCTCCAGTATTTATGCTGCAGTAGTTTATGTGTCGGGGGGCTGGGGTCAGTTTGTTATATCTGGAGTACTTCTCCTGTCCTATTCGGTGTCCTGTGTGAATCTAAGTGTGCGTTCTCTAATTCTCTCCTTCTCTCTTTCTTTCTCTCTCTCGGAGGACCTGAGCCCTAGGACCATGCCCCAGGACTACCTGACATGATGACTCCTTGCTGTCCCCAGTCCACCTGGCCATGCTGCTGTTCCAGTTTCAACTGACCTGAGCCCTAGGACCATGCCCCAGGACTACCTGACATGATGACTCCTTGCTGTCCCCAGTCTACCTGGCCATGCTGCTGCTCCAGTTTCAACTTCCACCTGACTGTGCTGCTGCTCTAGTTTCAACTGTTCTGCCTTATTATTATTCGACCATGCTGGTCATTTATGAACATTGAACATCTTGACCATGTTCTGTTATAATCTCCACCCGGCACAGCCAGAAGAGGACTGGCCACCCCACATAGCCTGGTTCCTCTCTAGGTTTCTTCCTAGGTATTGGCCTTTCTAGGGAGTTTTTCCTAGCCACTGTGCTTCTCCACCTGCATTGCTTGCTGTTTGGGGTTTTAGGCTGGGTTTCTGTACAGCACTTTGAGATATCAGCTGATGTACGAAGGGCTATATAAATAAATTTGATTTGATTTGATTTGATTTGACAGGATGCTCTCGATTGTGCATCTGTAGACGTTTGTGAGTGCTTTTGGTGACAAGCCAAATTTCTTCAGCCTCCTGAGGTTGAAGAGGTGCTGCTGCGCCTTCTTCACGATGCTCCATGTGTGGGTGGACCGATTCAGTTTGTCTGTGATGTGTACGCCGAGGAACTTAAAACTTACTACCCTCTCCACTACTGTTCCATCGATGTGGATAGGGGGGTGTTCCCTCTGCTGTTTCCTGAAGTCCACAATCATCTCCTTTGTTTTGTTGACGTTGAGTGTGAGGTTATTTTCCTGACACCACACTCCGAGGGCCCTCACCTCCTCCCTGTAGGCCGTCTCGTTGGAGTTGGAGGCGTGCGTGGCCACGCAGTCGTGGGTGAACAGGGAGTACAGTAGAGGGCTCAGAACGCACCCTTGTGGGGCCCCAGTGTTGAGGATCAGCGGGGTGGAGATGTTGTTACCTACCCTCACCACCTGGAGGCGGCCCGTCAGGAAGTCCAGTACCCAGTTGCACAGGGCTGGGTCGAGACCCAGGGTCTCGAGCTTGATGACGAGTTTGGAGGGTACTATGGTTTTAAATGCTGAGCTGTAGTCGATGAACAGCATTCTCACATAGGTATTCCTCTTGTCCAGATGGGTTAGGGCAGTGTGCAGTGTGGTTGAGATTGCATCGTCTGTGGACCTATTTGGGCGGTGTGCAAATTCGAGCGGGTCTAGGGTGTCAGGTAGGGTGGAGGTGATATGGTCCTTGACTAGTCTCTCAAAGCACTTCATGATGACGGAGGTGAGTGCTACGGGGCGGTAGTCGTTTAGCTCAGTTACCTTAGCTTTCTTGGGAACAGGAACAATGGTGGCCCTCTTGAAGCATGTGGGAACAGCAGACTGGGATAGGGATCGATTGAATATGTCCGTAAACACACCAGCCAGCTGGTCTGCGCATGCTCTGGCTGGGGATTTCGTCTGGGCCTGCAGCCTTGCGAGGGTTAACACGTTTAAATGTTTTACTCACCTCGGCTGCAGTGAAGGAGAGTCCGCATGTTTCCGTTGCGGACCGTGTCAGTGGCACTGTATTGTCCTCAAAGCGGGCAAAAAGGTTATTTAGTCTGCCTGGGAGCAAGGCATCCTGGTCCGTGACTGGGCTGGTTTTCTTTTTGTAATCTGTGATTGACTGTTGACCCTGCCACATACCTCTTGTGTCTGATCCTTTGAATTGCGATTCTACTTTGTCTCTATACTGACGCTTAGCTTGTTTGATTGCCTTGCGGAGGGAATAGCTACACTGTTTGTATCCGGTCATGTTTCCGGTCACCTTGCCCTGATTAAAAGCAGTGGTTCGCGCTTTCAGTTTCACGCGAATGCTGCCATCAATACACGGTTTCTGGTTTGGGAATGTTTTAATCGTTGCTATGGGAACGACATCTTCAACGCACGTTCTAATGAACTCGTTCACCGAATCAGCGTTCTCGTCAATGTTGTTGTCTGACGCAATACGAAACATATCCCAGTCCACGTGATGGAAGCAGTCTTGGAGTGTGGAATCAGATTGGTCGGACCAGCGTTGAACAGACCTCAGCGTGGGAGCTTCTTGTTTTAGCTTCTGTCTGTAGGCAGGGAGCAACAAAATAGAGTCGTGGTCAGCTTTTCCGAAGGGAGGGCGGGGGAGGGCCTTATATGCATTGCGGAAGTTAGAATAGCAATGATCCAAGGTTTTACCAGCCCTGATATGCTGATACAATTTAGGGATTCTTGTTTCAGATTAGCCTTGTTAGAATCCCTAGCTACAATGAATACAGCCTCAGGATATATGGATTCCAGTTTGCAAAGAGTCAAATAAAGTTCGTTCAGAGCCATCGATGTGTCTGCTTGGGGGGGAATATATACGGCTGTGATTATAATCGAAGAGAATTCCCTTGGTAGATAATGCGGTGGACATTTGATTGTGAGGAATTCTAAATCAGGTGAACAGAAGGACTTGAGTTCCTGTATGTTGTTGTGACCACACCACGTCTCGTTAACCATAAAGCATACGCCCCCGCCCGTCTTCTTACCAGAAAGATGTTTGTTTCTGTCGGCGCGATGCGTGGAGAAACCAGCTGGCTGCACCGACTCCGATAGCGTCTCTCGAGTGAGCCATGTTTCCGTGAAGCAAAGAATATTACAGTCCCTGATGTCCCTCTGGAATGCTACCCTTGCTCGGATTTCATCAACCTTGTTGTCAAGAGACTGGACATTGGCGAGTAGTTTGCTAGGGAGTGGCGCGCGATGTGCCCGTCTCCGGAGCCTGACCAGAAGACCGCTTCGTTTGCCTCTTTTACGACGTCGTTGTTATGGGTCGCATGCTGGGATCCAATCCGTTGTCCTGGGTGAAAGGGAGAACACAGGATCCCCCCCGGGAAAGTCATATTCTTGGTCGTACTGATGGTGAGTTGACGCTGCTCTTATATTCAGTAGTTCTTCTCGACTGTATGTAATGAAACCTAAGATGACCTGGGGTACCAATGTAAGAAATAACACGTAAAACACGTAAATAAACAAAAAACTGCATAGTTTCCTAGGAACGCGAAGCGAGGCGGCCATCTCTGTCGGCGCCGGAAGTATTACATAAAGATGCAGTAGATTATATAGAGTACAGTATATACATATGAGATGAGTAATGTAGGGTATGTAAACATTATATTAATTGGCATTGTTTAAAGTGGCTAGTGATACATTTTTTACATCAATTTCCATTATTAAAGTGGCTGGAGTTGAGTCAGTATGTTGGCAGCAGCCACTCATTGATTATTATGCATATAATGTTTAGCATTTCCTGTTGCAGCAGAATTGTAAAATATTTTTCCAATGGGAGGAATGGGGTAGAATTAGAATAGCAGATCTATTTGTAGCAGCTCACTTAATTATTGGTTAACAGCTGGATGAGGCCCGTTATGGTGGTTATTGGTTAACAGCTGGACTAGGCCCGTTATGGTGGTTATTGGTTAACAGCTGGACTAGGCCCGTTATGGTGGTTATTGGTTAACAGCTGGACTAGGCCCATTATGGTGGCTATTGGTTAACAGCTGGACTAGGCCCGTTATGGTGGTTATTGATTAACAGCTGGACTAGGCCCGTTATGGTGGTTATTGGTTAACAGCTGGATTAGGCCCGTTATGGTGGTAATTGGTTAACAGCTGGATTAGGCCCATTATGGTGGTTATTGGTTAACAGCTGGACTCGGCCCATTATAGTGGTTATTGGTTAACAGCTGGACGAGGTGGTTATTGGTTAACAGCTGGACGAGGCCCGTTATGGTGGTTATTGGTTAACAGCGGGACTAGGCCCGTTATGGTGGTTATTGGTTAACAGCTGGATTAGGCCCATTATGGTGGTTATTGGTTAACAGCTGGACTCGGCCCGTTATAGTGGTTATTGGTTAACAGCTGGACTAGGCCCGTTATGGTGGTAATTGGTTAACAGCTGGATTAGGCCCATTATGGTGGTTATTGGTTAACAGCTGGACGAGGCCCGTTATGGTGGTTATTGGTTAACAGCGGGACTAGGCCCGTTATGGTGGTTATTGGTTAACAGCTGGATTAGGCCCATAATGGTGGTTATTGGATGTCAGCTGGTCAGCTGGTCTAGGCCCATTATGGTGGTTATTGGTTAACAGCTGGTCAGCTGGTCTAGGCCCATTATGATGGTTATTGATTAACAGCTGGTCTAGCCCCATTATGGTGGTAATTGGGTAACAGCTGGTCAGCTGGTCTGGCCCCATTATGATGATTATTGGTTAACAGCTGGTCAATCCCCATTATGGTGGTTATTGATTAACAGCTGGTCTAGCCCAATTATGATGGTTATTGGTTGTCAGCTGGTCAGCTGGTCTAGGCCCATTATGATGGTTATTGATTAACACCTGGTCTAGCCCCATTATGGTGGTTATTGGTTGTCAGCTGGTCAGCTGGTCTAGGCCCATTATGATGGTTATTGATTAACAGCTGGTCTAGCACCATTATGGTGGTATTTGGGTAACAGCTGGTCAGATGGTCTAGCCCCGTTATGGTGGTTATTGGTTAACAGCTGGTCAGCTGGTCTAGCGCCATTACGGTGCTTATTGGTTAACAGCTGGTCTAGGCCCGTTATGGTGGTTGTTGGTTGGCAGCTGGTCAGCTGGTCTAGCCCCATTATGGTGGTTATTGGTTGTCAGCTGGTCTAGGCCCATTATGATGGTTATTGGTTAACAGCTGGTCTAGCCCAATTATGATGGTTATTGGTTGTCAGCTGGTCAGCTGTTCTAGGCCCATTATGATGGTTATTGATTAACAGCTGGTCTAGCACCATTATGGTGGTATTTGGGTAACAGCTGGTCAGATGGTCTAGCCCCGTTATGGTGGTTATTGGTTAACAGCTGGTCAGCTGGTCTAGCCCCATTACGGTGGTTATTGGTTAACAGCTGGTCTAGGCCCGTTATGGTGGTTGTTGGTTGTCAGCTGGTCAGCTGGTCTAGCCCCATTATGGTGGTTATTTGTTGTCAGCTGGTCTAGGCCAATTATGATGGTTATTTGTTAACAGCTGGTCTAGCCCCATTATGGTGGTTATTGTTTAACAGCTGGTCTAGCCCCATTATGGTGGTTATTGGATGTCAGCTAGTCAGCTGGTCTAGCCCCATTATGATGGTTATTGGTTAACAGCTGGTCTAGGCCCATTATGATGGTTATTGGTTAACAGCTGGTCTAACGAGATTATGGGGGTTATTGGTTAACAGCTGGTCTATCCCCATTATGGTGGTTATTGGTTAACAGCTGGTCAGCTGGTCTAGCCCCATTACGGTGGTTATTGGTTAACAGCTGGTCTAGCCCCGTTATGGTGGTTATTGGTTAACAGCGGGACTAGGCCCGTTATGGTGGTTATTGGTTAACAGCTGGATTAGGCCCATAATGGTGGTTATTGGATGGCAGCTGGTCAGCTGGTCTAGGCCCATTATGGTGGTTATTGGTTAACAGCTGGTCAGCTGGTCTAGGCCCATTATGATGGTTATTGATTAACAGCTGGTCTAGCCCCATTATGGTGGTAATTGGGTAACAGCTGGTCAGCTGGTCTGGCCCCATTATGATGATTATTGGTTAACAGCTGGTCAATCCCCATTATGGTGGTTATTGATTAACAGCTGGTCTAGCCCAATTATGATGGTTATTGGTTGTCAGCTGGTCAGCTGGTCTAGGCCCATTATGATGGTTATTGATTAACACCTGGTCTAGCCCCATTATGGTGGTTATTGGTTGTCAGCTGGTCAGCTGGTCTAGGCCCATTATGATGGTTATTGATTAACAGCTGGTCTAGCACCATTATGGTGGTATTTGGGTAACAGCTGGTCAGATGGTCTAGCCCCGTTATGGTGGTTATTGGTTAACAGCTGGTCAGCTGGTCTAGCGCCATTACGGTGCTTATTGGTTAACAGCTGGTCTAGGCCCGTTATGGTGGTTGTTGGTTGGCAGCTGGTCAGCTGGTCTAGCCCCATTATGGTGGTTATTGGTTGTCAGCTGGTCTAGGCCCATTATGATGGTTATTGGTTAACAGCTGGTCTAGCCCAATTATGATGGTTATTGGTTGTCAGCTGGTCAGCTGTTCTAGGCCCATTATGATGGTTATTGATTAACAGCTGGTCTAGCACCATTATGGTGGTATTTGGGTAACAGCTGGTCAGATGGTCTAGCCCCGTTATGGTGGTTATTGGTTAACAGCTGGTCAGCTGGTCTAGCCCCATTACGGTGGTTATTGGTTAACAGCTGGTCTAGGCCCGTTATGGTGGTTGTTGGTTGTCAGCTGGTCAGCTGGTCTAGCCCCATTATGGTGGTTATTTGTTGTCAGCTGGTCTAGGCCCATTATGATGGTTATTTGTTAACAGCTGGTCTAGCCCCATTATGGTGGTTATTGTTTAACAGCTGGTCTAGCCCCATTATGGTGGTTATTGGTTGTCAGCAAGTCAGCTGGTCTAGCCCCGTTATGGTGGTTATTGGATGTCAGCTAGTCAGCTGGTCTAGCCCCATTATGATGGTTATTGGTTAACAGCTGGTCTAGGCCCATTATGATGGTTATTGGTTAACAGCTGGTCTAACGAGATTATGGGGGTTATTGGTTAACAGCTGGTCTATCGCCATTATGGTGGTTATTGGTTAACAGCTGGTCAGCTGGTCTAGCCCCATTACGGTGGTTATTGGTTAACAGCTGGTCTAGCCCCGTTATGGTGGTTATTGGTTAACAGCTGGACTAGGCCCGTTATGGTGGTTATTGGTTAACAGCTGGACTAGGCCCGTTATGGTGGTTATTGGTTAACAGCTGGACTAGGCCCATTATGGTGGCTATTGGTTAACAGCTGGACTAGGCCCGTTATGGTGGTTATTGATTAACAGCTGGACTAGGCCCGTTATGGTGGTTATTGGTTAACAGCTGGATTAGGCCCGTTATGGTGGTAATTGGTTAACAGCTGGATTAGGCCCATTATGGTGGTTATTGGTTAACAGCTGGTCTAGCCCCATTATGGTGGTTATTTGTTGTCAGCTGGTCTAGCCCCATTATGGTGGTTATTGGTTGTCAGCAAGTCAGCTGGTCTAGCCCCGTTATGGTGGTTATTGGTTAACAGCTGGACGAGGCCCGTTATGGTGGTTATTGGTTAACAGCGGGACTAGGCCCGTTATGGTGGTTATTGGTTAACAGCTGGATTAGGCCCATAATGGTGGTTATTGGATGTCAGCTGGTCAGCTGGTCTAGGCCCATTATGGTGGTTATTGGTTAACAGCTGGTCAGCTGGTCTAGGCCCATTATGATGGTTATTGATTAACAGCTGGTCTAGCCCCATTATGGTGGTAATTGGGTAACAGCTGGTCAGCTGGTCTGGCCCCATTATGATGATTATTGGTTAACAGCTGGTCAATCCCCATTATGGTGGTTATTGATTAACAGCTGGTCTAGCCCAATTATGATGGTTATTGGTTGTCAGCTGGTCAGCTGGTCTAGGCCCATTATGATGGTTATTGATTAACACCTGGTCTAGCCCCATTATGGTGGTTATTGGTTGTCAGCTGGTCAGCTGGTCTAGGCCCATTATGATGGTTATTGATTAACAGCTGGTCTAGCACCATTATGGTGGTATTTGGGTAACAGCTGGTCAGATGGTCTAGCCCCGTTATGGTGTTTTTTGGTTAACAGCTGTTCAGCTGGTCTAGCGCCATTACGGTGCTTATTGGTTAACAGCTGGTCTAGGCCCGTTATGGTGGTTGTTGGTTGGCAGCTGGTCAGCTGGTCTAGCCCCATTATGGTGGTTATTGGTTGTCAGCTGGTCTAGGCCCATTATGATGGTTATTGGTTAACAGCTGGTCTAGCCCAATTATGATGGTTATTGGTTGTCAGCTGGTCAGCTGTTCTAGGCCCATTATGATGGTTATTGATTAACAGCTGGTCTAGCACCATTATGGTGGTATTTGGGTAACAGCTGGTCAGATGGTCTAGCCCCGTTATGGTGGTTATTGGTTAACAGCTGGTCAGCTGGTCTAGCCCCATTACGGTGGTTATTGGTTAACAGCTGGTCTAGGCCCGTTATGGTGGTTGTTGGTTGTCAGCTGGTCAGCTGGTCTAGCCCCATTATGGTGGTTATTTGTTGTCAGCTGGTCTAGGCCCATTATGATGGTTATTTGTTAACAGCTGGTCTAGCCCCATTATGGTGGTTATTGTTTAACAGCTGGTCTAGCCCCATTATGGTGGTTATTGGTTGTCAGCAAGTCAGCTGGTCTAGCCCCGTTATGGTGGTTATTGGATGTCAGCTAGTCAGCTGGTCTAGCCCCATTATGATGGTTATTGGTTAACAGCTGGTCTAGGCCCATTATGATGGTTATTGGTTAACAGCTGGTCTAACGAGATTATGGGGGTTATTGGTTAACAGCTGGTCTATCCCCATTATGGTGGTTATTGGTTAACAGCTGGTCAGCTGGTCTAGCCCCATTACGGTGGTTATTGGTTAACAGCTGGTCTAGCCCCGTTATGGTGGTTATTGGTTAACAGCTGGACTAGGCCCGTTATGGTGGTTATTGGTTAACAGCTGGACTAGGCCCGTTATGGTGGTTATTGGTTAACAGCTGGACTAGGCCCATTATGGTGGCTATTGGTTAACAGCTGGACTAGGCCCGTTATGGTGGTTATTGATTAACAGCTGGACTAGGCCCGTTATGGTGGTTATTGGTTAACAGCTGGATTAGGCCCGTTATGGTGGTAATTGGTTAACAGCTGGATTAGGCCCATTATGGCGGTTATTGGTTAACAGCTGGTCTAGCCCCATTATGGTGGTTATTTGTTGTCAGCTGGTCTAGGCCCATTATGATGGTTATTTGTTAACAGCTGGTCTAGCCCCATTATGGTGGTTATTGTTTAACAGCTGGTCTAGCCCCATTATGGTGGTTATTGGTTGTCAGCAAGTCAGCTGGTCTAGCCCCGTTATGGTGGTTATTGGATGTCAGCTAGTCAGCTGGTCTAGCCCAATTATGATGGTTATTGGTTAACAGCTGGTCTAGGCCCATTATGATGGTTATTGGTTAACAGCTGGTCTAACGAGATTATGGGGGTTATTGGTTAACAGCTGGTCTATCCCCATTATGGTGGTTGTTGGTTAACAGCTGGTCAGCTGGTCTAGCCCCATTACGGTGGTTATTGGTTAACAGCTGGACTAGGCCCGTTATGGTGGTTATTGGTTAACAGCTGGACTAGGCCCGTTATGGTGGTTATTGGTTAACAGCTGGACTAGGCCCATTATGGTGGCTATTGGTTAACAGCTGGACTAGGCCCGTCATGGTGGTTATTGATTAACAGCTGGATTAGGCCCATTATGGTGGTTATTGGTTAACAGCTGGACTCGGCCAATTATAGTGGTTATTGGTTAACAGCTGGACGAGGTGGTTATTGGTTAACAGCTGGACGAGGCCCGTTATGGTGGTTATTGGTTAACAGCGGGACTAGGCCCGTTATGGTGGTTATTGGTTAACAGCTGGATTAGGCCCATTATGGTGGTTATTGGTTAACAGCTGGCCATGCTGCTGCTCCAGTTTCAACTTCCACCTGACTGTGCTGCTGCTCTAGTTTCAACTGTTCTGCCTTATTATTATTCGACCATGCTGGTCATTTATGAACATTGAACATCTTGACCATGTTCTGTTATAATCTCCACCCGGCACAGCCAGAAGAGGACTGGCCACCCCACATAGCCTGGTTCCTCTCTAGGTTTCTTCCTAGGTATTGGCCTTTCTAGGGAGTTTTTCCTAGCCACCGTGCTTCTACACCTGCATTGCTTGCTGTTTGGGGTTTTAGGCTGGGTTTCTGTACAGCACTTTGAGATATCAGCTGATGTACGAAGGGCTATATAAATACATTTGATTTGATTTGATTTGATTTGACTCGGCCCGTTATAGTGGTTATTGGTTAACAGCTGGACTAGGCCCGTTATGGTGGTAATTGGTTAACAGCTGGATTAGGCCCATTATGGTGGTTATTGGTTAACAGCTGGACGAGGCCCGTTATGGTGGTTATTGGTTAACAGCTGGACGAGGCCCGTTATGGTGGTTATTGGTTAACAGCGGGACTAGGCCCGTTATGGTGGTTATTGGATAACAGCTGGATTAGGCCCATAATGGTGGTTATTGGATGTCAGCTGGTCAGCTGGTCTAGGCCCATTATGGTGGTTATTGGTTAACAGCTGGTCAGCTGGTCTAGGCCCATTATGATGGTTATTGATTAACAGCTGGTCTAGCCCCATTATGGTGGTAATTGGGTAACAGCTGGTCAATCCCCATTATGGTGGTTATTGATTAACAGCTGGTCTAGCCCAATTATGATGGTTATTGGTTGTCAGCTGGTCAGCTGGTCTAGGCCCATTTTGATGGTTATTGATTAACACCTGGTCTAGCCCCATTATGGTGGTTATTGGTTGTCAGCTGGTCAGCTGGTCTAGGCCCATTATGATGGTTATTGATTAACAGCTGGTCTAGCACCATTATGGTGGTATTTGGGTAACAGCTGGTCAGATGGTCTAGCCCCGTTATGGTGGTTATTGGTTAACAGCTGGTCAGCTGGTCTAGCGCCATTACGGTGCTAATTGGTTAACAGCTGGTCTAGGCCCGTTATGGTGGTTGTTGGTTGGCAGCTGGTCAGCTAGTCTAGCCCCATTATGGTGGTTATTGGTTGTCAGCTGGTCTAGGCCCATTATGATGGTTATTGGTTAACAGCTGGTCTAGCCCAATTATGATGGTTATTGGTTGTCAGCTGGTCAGCTGTTCTAGGCCCATTATGATGGTTATTGATTAACAGCTGGTCTAGCACCATTATGGTGGTTATTTGTTGTCAGCTGGTCTAGGCCCATTATGATGGTTATTTGTTAACAGCTGGTCTAGCCCCATTATGGTGGTTATTGTTTAACAGCTGGTCTAGCCCCATTATGGTGGTTATTGGTTGTCAGCAAGTCAGCTGGTCTAGCCCCGTTATGGTGGTTATTGGATGTCAGCTAGTCAGCTGGTCTAGCCCCATTATGATGGTTATTGGTTAACAGCTGGTCTAGGCCCATTATGATGGTTATTGGTTAACAGCTGGTCTAACGAGATTATGGGGGTTATTGGTTAACAGCTGGTCTATCCCCATTATGGTGGTTATTGGTTAACAGCTGGTCAGCTGGTCTAGCCCCATTACGGTGGTTATTGGTTAACAGCTGGTCTAGCCCCGTTATGGTGGTTATTGGTTAACAGCTGGACTAGGCCCGTTATGGTGGTTATTGGTTAACAGCTGGACTAGGCCCGTTATGGTGGTTATTGGTTAACAGCTGGACTAGGTCCATTATGGTGGCTATTGGTTAACAGCTGGACTAGGCCCGTTATGGTGGTTATTGATTAACAGCTGGACTAGGCCCGTTATGGTGGTTATTGGTTAACAGCTGGATTAGGCCCGTTATGGTGGTAATTGGTTAACAGCTGGATTAGGCCCATTATGGTGGTTATTGGTTAACAGCTGGTCTAGCCCCATTATGGTGGTTATTTGTTGTCAGCTGGTCTAGGCCCATTATGATGGTTATTTGTTAACAGCTGGTCTAGCCCCATTATGGTGGTTATTGTTTAACAGCTGGTCTAGCCCCATTATGGTGGTTATTGGTTGTCAGCAAGTCAGCTGGTCTAGCCCCGTTATGGTGGTTATTGGATGTCAGCTAGTCAGCTGGTCTAGCCCAATTATGATGGTTATTGGTTAACAGCTGGTCTAGGCCCATTATGATGGTTATTGGTTAACAGCTGGTCTAACGAGATTATGGGGGTTATTGGTTAACAGCTGGTCTATCCCCATTATGGTGGTTGTTGGTTAACAGCTGGTCAGCTGGTCTAGCCCCATTACGGTGGTTATTGGTTAACAGCTGGACTAGGCCCGTTATGGTGGTTATTGGTTAACAGCTGGACTAGGCCCGTTATGGTGGTTATTGATTAACAGCTGGACTAGGCCCGTTATGGTGGTTATTGGTTAACAGCTGGATTAGGCCCGTTATGGTGGTAATTGGTTAACAGCTGGATTAGGCCCATTATGGTGGTTATTGGTTAACAGCTGGACTCGGCCCATTATGGTGGTTATTGGTTAACAGCTGGACGAGGTGGTTATTGGTTAACAGCTGGACGAGGCCCGTTATGGTGGTTATTGGTTAACAGCGGGACTAGGCCCGTTATGGTGGTTATTGGTTAACAGCTGGATTAGGCCCATTATGGTGGTTATTGGTTAACAGCTGGCCATGCTGCTGCTCCAGTTTCAACTTCCACCTGACTGTGCTGCTGCTCTAGTTTCAACTGTTCTGCCTTATTATTATTCGACCATGCTGGTCATTTATGAACATTGAACATCTTGACCATGTTCTGTTATAATCTCCACCCGGCACAGCCAGAAGAGGACTGGCCACCCCACATAGCCTGGTTCCTCTCTAGGTTTCTTCCTAGGTATTGGCCTTTCTAGGGAGTTTTTCCTAGCCACCGTGCTTCTACACCTGCATTGCTTGCTGTTTGGGGTTTTAGGCTGGGTTTCTGTACAGCACTTTGAGATATCAGCTGATGTACGAAGGGCTATATAAATATATTTGATTTGATTTGATTTGATTTGACTCGGCCCGTTATAGTGGTTATTGGTTAACAGCTGGACTAGGCCCGTTATGGTGGTAATTGGTTAACAGCTGGATTAGGCCCATTATGGTGGTTATTGGTTAACAGCTGGACGAGGCCCGTTATGGTGGTTATTGGTTAACAGCGGGACTAGGCCCGTTATGGTGGTTATTGGTTAACAGCTGGATTAGGCCCATAATGGTGGTTATTGGATGTCAGCTGGTCAGCTGGTCTAGGCCCATTATGGTGTTTATTGGTTAACAGCTGGTCAGCTGGTCTAGGCCCATTATGATGGTTATTGATTAACAGCTGGTCTAGCCCCATTATGGTGGTAATTGGGTAACAGCTGGTCAATCCCCATTATGGTGGTTATTGATTAACAGCTGGTCTAGCCCAATTATGATGGTTATTGGTTGTCAGCTGGTCAGCTGGTCTAGGCCCATTATGATGGTTATTGATTAACACCTGGTCTAGCCCCATTATGGTGGTTATTGGTTGTCAGCTGGTCAGCTGGTCTAGGCCCATTATGATGGTTATTGATTAACAGCTGGTCTAGCACCATTATGGTGGTATTTGGGTAACAGCTGGTCAGATGGTCTAGCCCCGTTATGGTGGTTATTGGTTAACAGCTGGTCAGCTGGTCTAGCGCCATTACGGTGCTTATTGGTTAACAGCTGGTCTAGGCCCGTTATGGTGGTTGTTGGTTGGCAGCTGGTCAGCTGGTCTAGCCCCATTATGGTGGTTATTGGTTGTCAGCTGGTCTAGGCCCATTATGATGGTTATTGGTTAACAGCTGGTCTAGCCCAATTATGATGGTTATTGGTTGTCAGCTGGTCAGCTGTTCTAGGCCCATTATGATGGTTATTGATTAACAGCTGGTCTAGCACCATTATGGTGGTATTTGGGTAACAGCTGGTCAGATGGTCTAGCCCCGTTATGGTGGTTATTGGTTAACAGCTGGTCAGCTGGTCTAGCCCCATTACGGTGGTTATTGGTTAACAGCTGGTCTAGGCCCGTTATGGTGGTTGTTGGTTGTCAGCTGGTCAGCTGGTCTAGCCCCATTATGGTGGTTATTTGTTGTCAGCTGGTCTAGGCCCATTATGATGGTTATTTGTTAACAGCTGGTCTAGCCCCATTATGGTGGTTATTGTTTAACAGCTGGTCTAGCCCCATTATGGTGGTTATTGGTTGTCAGCAAGTCAGCTGGTCTAGCCCCGTTATGGTGGTTATTGGATGTCAGCTAGTCAGCTGGTCTAGCCCCATTATGATGGTTATTGGTTAACAGCTGGTCTAGGCCCATTATGATGGTTATTGATTAACAGCTGGTCTAGCCCCATTATGGTGGTAATTGGGTAACAGCTGGTCAATCCCCATTATGGTGGTTATTGATTAACAGCTGGTCTAGCCCAATTATGATGGTTATTGGTTGTCAGCTGGTCAGCTGGTCTAGGCCCATTATGATGGTTATTGATTAACAGCTGGTCTAGCACCATTATGGTGGTATTTGGGTAACAGCTGGTCAGATGGTCTAGCCCCGTTATGGTGGTTATTGGTTAACAGCTGGTCAGCTGGTCTAGCGCCATTACGGTGCTTATTGGTTAACAGCTGGTCTAGGCCCGTTATGGTGGTTGTTGGTTGGCAGCTGGTCAGCTGGTCTAGCCCCATTATGGTGGTTATTGGTTGTCAGCTGGTCTAGGCCCATTATGATGGTTATTGGTTAACAGCTGGTCTAGCCCAATTATGATGGTTATTGGTTGTCAGCTGGTCAGCTGTTCTAGGCCCATTATGATGGTTATTGATTAACAGCTGGTCTAGCACCATTATGGTGGTATTTGGGTAACAGCTGGTCAGATGGTCTAGCCCCGTTATGGTGGTTATTGGTTAACAGCTGGTCAGCTGGTCTAGCCCCATTACGGTGGTTATTGGTTAACAGCTGGTCTAGGCCCGTTATGGTGGATGTTGGTTGTCAGCTGGTCAGCTGGTCTAGCCCCATTATGGTGGTTATTTGTTGTCAGCTGGTCTAGGCCCATTATGATGGTTATTTGTTAACAGCTGGTCTAGCCCCATTATGGTGGTTATTGTTTAACAGCTGGTCTAGCCCCATTATGGTGGTTATTGGTTGTCAGCAAGTCAGCTGGTCTAGCCCCGTTATGGTGGTTATTGGATGTCAGCTAGTCAGCTGGTCTAGCCCCATTATGATGGTTATTGGTTAACAGCTGGTCTAACGAGATTATGGGGGTTATTGGTTAACAGCTGGTCTATCCCCATTATGGTGGTTATTGGTTAACAGCTGGTCAGCTGGTCTAGCCCCATTACGGTGGTTATTGGTTAACAGCTGGTCTAGCCCCATTATGGTGGTTATTGGTTAACAGCTGGTCAGCTGGTCTAGCCCCATTATGGTGGTTATTGGTTAACAGCTGGTCTAGGCCCATTATGGTGGTTTTTGGTTAACAGGTGGTCTAGGCCCATTATGGTGGGTATTGATTAACAGCTGGTCAGCTGGTCTAGGCCCATTATGGGAGTTATTGGTTAACAGCTGGACGAGGCCCGTTATGGTGGTTATTGGTTAACAGCTGGACGAGGCCCGTTATGGTGGTTATTGGTTAACAGAGGGACTAGGCCCGTTATGGTGGTTATTGGTTAACAGCTGGACTCGGCCCGTTATAGTGGTTATTGGTTAACAGCTGGACTAGGCCCGTTATGGTGGTAATTGGTTAACAGCTGGATTAGGCCCATTATGGTGGTTATTGGTTAACATCTGGACGAGGCCCGTTATGGTGGTTATTGGTTAACAGCTGGATTAGGCCCATTATGGTGGTTATTGGTTAACAGCTGGACGAGGCCCGTTATGGTGGTTATTGGTTAACAGCGGGACTAGGCCCGTTATGGTGGTTATTGGTTAACAGCTGGATTAGGCCCATAATGGTGGTTATTGGATGTCAGCTGGTCAGCTGGTCTAGGCCCATTATGATGGTTATTGATTAACAGCTGGTCTAGCCCCATTATGGTGGTAATTGGGTAACAGCTGGTCAGCTGGTCTAGCACCATTATGATGATTATTGGTTAACAGCTGGTCAATCCCCATTATGGTGGTTATTGATTAACAGCTGGTCTAGCCCAATTATGATGGTTATTGGTTGTCAGCTGGTCAGCTGGTCTAGGCCCATTATGATGGTTATTGATTAACACCTGGTCTAGCCCCATTATGGTGGTTATTGGTTGTCAGCTGGTCAGCTGGTCTAGGCCCATTATGATGGTTATTGATTAACAGCTGGTCTAGCACCATTATGGTGGTATTTGGGTAACAGCTGGTCAGATGGTCTAGCCCCGTTATGGTGGTTATTGGTTAACAGCTGGTCAGCTGGTCTAGCCCCATTACGGTGCTTATTGGTTAACAGCTGGTCTAGGCCCGTTATGGTAGTTGTTGGTTGGCAGCTGGTCTAGCCCCATTATGGTGGTTATTGGTTGTCAGCTGGTCTAGGCCCATTATGATGGCTATTGGTTAACAGCTGGTCTAGCCCAATTATGATGGTTATTGGTTGTCAGCTGGTCAGCTGGTCTAGACCCATTATGATGGTTATTGATTAACACCTGGTCTAGCCCCATTATGGTGGTTATTGGTTGTCAGCTGGTCAGCTGGTCTAGGCCCATTATGATGGTTATTGATTAACAGCTGGTCTAGCACCATTATGGTGGTATTTGGGTAACAGCTGGTCAGATGGTCTAGCCCCGTTATGGTGGTTATTTGTTAACAGCTGGTCAGCTGGTCTAGCCCCATTACGGTGGCTATTGGTTAACAGCTGGTCTAGGCCCGTTATGGTGGTTGTTGGTTGTCAGCTGGTCAGCTGGTCTAGCCCCATTATGGTGGTTATTGGTTGTCAGCTGGTCTAGGCCCATTATGATGGCTATTGGTTAACAGCTGGTCTAGCCCAATTATGATGGTTATTGGTTGTCAGCTGGTCAGCTGGTCTAGACCCATTATGGTTGTTATTGTTTAACAGCTGGTCTAGCCCCATTATGCTGGTTATTGGTTGTCAGCAAGTCAGCTGGTCTAGCCCCGTTATGGCGGTTATTGGTTGTCAGCTAGTCAGCTGGTCTAGCCCCATTATGATGGTTATTGGTTAACAGCTGGTCTAGGCCCATTATGATGGTTATTGGTTAACAGCTGGTCTAACGAGATTATGGGGGTTATTGGTTAACAGCTGGTCTAGCCCCATTATGGTAGTTATTGGTTAACAGCTGGTCAGCTGGTCTAGCCCCATTACGGTGGTTATTGGTTAACAGCTGGTCTAGCCCCATTATGGTGGTTATTGGTTAACAGCTGGTCAGCTGGTCTAGCCCCATTATGGTGGGTTTTGGTTACCAGCTGGTCAGCTGGTCTAGGCCCATTATGGTGGTTTTTGGTTAACAGGTGGTCTAGGCCCATTATGGTGGGTATTGATTAACAGCTGGTCAGCTGGTCTAGGCCCGTTATGGGAGTTATTGGTTAACAGCTGGTCAGCTGATCTAGCCCCATTATAGTGGTCATTGGTTAACAGCTGGTCTAGCCCCATTATGGTGGTTATTGGTTAACAGCTGATCAGCTGATATAGCCCCATTATGGTTGTTATTGGTTTACAGCTGATCTAGCCCCATTATAGTGGCTATTGGTTAACAGCTGGTCTAGCCCCATTATGGTGGTTATTGGTTAACAGCTGGTCAGTTGATCTAGCCCCATTATGGTGGTTATTGGTTAACAGCTGGTCTAGCCCCATTACGGTGGTTATTGGTTAACAGCTGGTCTAGCCCCATTATGGTGGTTATTGGTTAACAGCTGGTCTAGCCCCATTATAGTGGTTATTGGTTAACAGCTGGTCTAGCCCCATTATGATGGTTATTGGTTAACAGCTGGTCAGCTGATCTAGCCCCATTATGGTGGTTATTGGTTAACAGCTGGTCTAGCCCCATTATGGTGGTTATTGGTTAACAGCTGGTCAGCTGGTCTAGCCCCATTATGGTGGTTATTGGTTAACAGCTGGTCAGCTGGTCTAGCCCCATTATGGTGGTTTTTGGTTACCAGCTGGTCAGCTTGTACCCTCCAAGCTCGTCATCAAGCTCGAGACCCTGGGTCTCGACCCCGCCCTGTGCAACTGGGTACTGGACTTCCAGACGGGCCGCCCCCAGGTGGTAAGGGTAGGCAACAACATCTCCACCCCGCTGATCCTCAACACTGGGGCCCCACAAGGGTGCGTTCTGAGCCCTCTCCTGTACTCCCTGTTCACCCACGACTGCGTGGCCACGCACGCCTCCAACTCAATCATCAAGTTTGCGGACGACACAACAGTGGTAGGCTTGATTACCAACAACGACGAGACGGCCTACAGGGAGGAGGTGAGGGCCCTCGGAGTGTGGTGTCAGGAAAATAACCTCACACTCAACGTCAACAAAACTAAGGAGATGATTGTGGACTTCAGGAAACAGCAGAGGGAACACCCCCCTATCCACATCGATGGAACAGTAGTGGAGGGGGTAGCAAGTTTTAAGTTCCTCGGCATACACATCACAGACAAACTGAATTGGTCCACTCACACAGACAGCATCGTGAAGAAGGCGCAGCAGCGCCTCTTCAACCTCAGGAGGCTGAAGAAATTTGGCTTGTCACCAAAAGCACTCACAAACTTCTACAGATGCACAATCGAGAGCATCCTGGCGGGCTGTATCACCGCCTGGTATGGCAACTGCACCGCCCTCAACCGTAAGGCTATCCAGAGGGTAGTGAGGTCTGCACAACGCATCACCGGGGGCAAACTACCTGCCCTCCAGGACACCTACACCACCCGATGCTACAGGAAGGCCATAAAGATCATCAAGGACATCAACCACCCGAGCCACTGCCTGTTCACCCCGCTGTCATCCAGAAGGCGAGGTCAGTACAGGTGCATCAAAGCTGGGACCGAGAGACTGAAAAACAGCTTCTATCTCAAGGCCATCAGACTGTTAAACAGCCACCACTAACATTGAGTGGCTGCTGCCAACACACTGTCAATGACACTGACTCAACTCCACCCACTTTAATAATGGGAATTGATGGGAAATGATGTAAATATATCACTAGCCACTTTAAACAATGCTACCTTATATAATGTTACTTACCCTACATTATTCATCTCATATGCATACGTATATACTGTACTCTATATCATCGACTGCATCCTTATGTAATACATGTATCACTAGCCACTTTAACTATGCCACTTTGTTTACATACTCATCTCATATGTTATACTGTACTCGATATCATCTACTGTATCTTGCCTATGCTGCTCTGTACCATCACTCATTCATATATCCTTATGTACATATTCTTTATCCCCTTACACTGTGTATAAGACAGTAGTTTTTTGGAATTGTTAGTTAGATTACTTGTTCGTTATTACTGCATTGTCGGAACTAGAAGCACAAGCATTTCGCTACACTCGCATTAACATCTGCTAACCATGTGTATGTGACAAATAAAATTTGATTTGTATGTAAACTTCTGACCCACTGGGAATGTGATGAAAGAAATAGAAGATTAAATAAATCATTTTCTCTAGTATTATTCTAACATTTCACATTCTTAAAATAAAGTGGTGATCCTAACTGACCTAAGACCGGGAATTTTTATTAGGATTAATTGTCAGGAACTGTGATAAACTAAGTTTAAATGTATGTGGCTAAGGTGTATGGAAGGTGTACACCACCATGGCCTATTTATTTCCTTAACTCCCTTATTTGACCTCATTTACACTCACTGTATATAGACTTTGTTTTCTTTTGTTCTACTGTATTATTGACTGTATGTTTGTTTATTCCATATGTAACTCTGTGTTGTTGTATGTGTCAAACTCCTATGCTTTATCTTGGCCAGGTCACAGTTGCAAATGAGAACTTGTTCTCAACTAGCCTACCTGGTTAAATAAAGGTGTTCTCAACTAGCCTACCTGGTTAAATAAAGGTGTTCTCAACTAGCCTACCTGGTTAAATAAAGGTGTTCTCAACTAGCCTACCTGGTTAAATAAAGGTGTTCTCAACTAGCCTACCTGGTTAAATAAAGGTGTTCTCAACTAGCCTACCTGGTTAAATAAAGGTGTTCTCAACTAGCCTACCTGGTTAAATAAAGGTGTTCTCAACTAGCCTACCTGGTTAAATAAAGGTGTTCTCAACTAGCCTACCTGGTTAAATAAAGGTGTTCTCAACTAGCCTACCTGGTTAAATAAAGGTGTTCTCAACTAGCCTACCTGGTTAAATAAAGGTGTTCTCAACTAGCCTACCTGGTTAAATAAGGTGTTCTCAACTAGCCTACCTGGTTAAATAAAGGTGTTCTCAACTGGCCTACCTGGTTAAATAAAGGTGTTCTCAACTAGCCTACCTGGTTAAATAAAGGTGTTCTCAACTAGCCTACCTGGTTAAATAAAGGTGTTCTCAACTGGCCTACCTGGTTAAATAAAGGTGTTCTCAACTAGCCTACCTGGTTAAATAAAGGTGTTCTCAACTAGCCTACCTGGTTAAATAAAGGTGTTCTCAACTAGCCTACCTGGTTAAATAAAGGTGTTCTCAACTAGCCTACCTGGTTAAATAAAGGTGTTCTCAACTAGCCTACCTGGTTAAATAAAGGTGTTCTCAACTGGCCCACCTGGTTAAATAAAGGTGTTCTCAACTAGCCTACCTGGTTAAATAAAGGTGTTCTCAACTAGCCTACCTGGTTAAATAAAGGTGTTCTGAACTAGCCTACCTGGTTAAATAAAGGTGTTCTCAACTAGCCTACCTGGTTAAATAAAGGTGTTCTCAACTGGCCTACCTGGTTAAATAAAGGTGTTCTCAACTAGCCTACCTGGTTAAATAAAGGTGTTCTCAACTAGCCTACCTGGTTAAATAAAGGTGTTCTCAACTGGCCTACCTGGTTAAATAAAGGTGTTCTCAACTGGCCTACCTGGTTAAATAAAGGTGTTCTCAACTAGCCTACCTGGTTAAATAAAGGTGTTCTCAACTAGCCTACCTGGTTAAATAAAGGTGTTCTCAACTGGCCTACCTGGTTAAATAAAGGTGTTCTCAACTGGCCTACCTGGTTAAATAAAGGTGTTCTCAACTAGCCTACCTGGTTAAATAAAGGTGTTCTCAACTAGCCTACCTGGTTAAATAAAGGTGTTCTCAACTGGCCCACCTGGTTAAATAAAGGTGTTCTCAACTAGCCTACCTGGTTAAATAAAGGTGTTCTCAACTAGCCTACCTGGTTAAATAAAGGTGTTCTCAACTAGCCTCCCTGGCTAAATAAAGGTGTTCTCAACTAGCCTCCCTGGTTAAATAAAGGTGTTCTCAACTAGCCTACCTGGTTAAATAAAGGTGTTCTCAACTAGCCTACCTGGTTAAATAAAGGTGTTCTCAACTAGCCTACCTGGTTAAATAAAGGTGTTCTCAACTAGCCTACCTGGTTAAATAAAGCTGTTCTCAACTAGCCTACCTGGTTAAATAAAGGTGTTCTCAACTAGCCTCCCTGGTTAAATAAAGGTGTTCTCAACTAGCCTACCTGGTTAAATAAAGCTGTTCTCAACTAGCCTACCTGGTTAAATAAAGGTGTTCTCAACTAGCCTACCTGGTTAAATAAAGCTGTTCTCAACTAGCCTACCTGGTTAAATAAAGGGAACATGTTCTCAACTGGCCTACCTGGTTAAATAAAGGTGTTCTCAACTAGCCTACCTGGTTAAATAAAGGTGTTCTCAACTAGCCTACCTGGTTAAATAAAGGTGTTCTCAACTAGCCTCCCTGGTTAAATAAAGGTGTTCTCAACTAGCCTCCCTGGTTAAATAAAGGTGTTCTCAACTAGCCTACCTGGTTAAATAAAGGTGTTCTCAACTAGCCTACCTGGTTAAATAAAGGTGTTCTCAACTAGCCTACCTGGTTAAATAAAGGTGTTCTCAACTAGCCTACCTGGTTAAATAAAGGTGTTCTCAACTATCCTACCTGGTTAAATAAAGGTGTTCTCAACTAGCCTACCTGGTTAAATAAAGGTGTTCTCAACTGGCCTACCTGGTTAAATAAAGGTGTTCTCAACTAGCCTCCCTGGTTAAATAAAGGTGTTCTCAACTAGCCTCCCGGGTTAAATAAAGGTGTTCTCAACTAGCCTACCTGGTTAAATAAAGGTGTTCTCAACTAGCCTACCTGGTTAAATAAAGGTGTTCTCAACTAGCCTACCTGGTTAAATAAAGGTGTTCTCAACTAGCCTACCTGGTTAAATAAAGGTGTTCTCAACTAGCCTACCTGGTTAAATAAAGGTGTTCTCAACTAGCCTACCTGGTTAAATAAAGGTGTTCTCAACTAGCCTACCTGGTTAAATAAAGGTGTTCTCAACTAGCCTACCTGGTTAAATAAAGGTGTTATCAACTGGCCTACCTGGTTAAATAAAGGTGTTCTCAACTAGCCTACCTGGTTAAATAAAGGTGTTCTCAACTAGCCTACCTGGTTAAATAAAGGTGTTATCAACCAGCCTACCTGGTTAAATAAAGGTGTTCTCAACTAGCCTACCTGGTTAAATAAAGGTGTTCTCAACTAGCCTACCTGGTTAAATAAAGGTGTTCTCAACTAGCCTACCTGGTTAAATAAAGGTGTTCTCAACTAGCCTACCTGGTTAAATAAAGGTGTTCTCAACTAGCCTACCTGGTTAAATAAAGGTGTTCTCACTAGCCTACCTGGTTAAATAAAGGTGTTCTCAACTAGCCTACCTGGTTAAATAAAGTGTTCTCAACTAGCCTACCTGGTTAAATAAAGGTGTTCTCAACTAGCCTACCTGGTTAAATAAAGGTGTTCTCAACTAGCCTACCTGGTTAAATAAAGGTGTTCTCAACTAGCCTACCTGGTTAAATAAAGGTGTTCTCAACTAGCCTACCTGGTTAAATAAAGGTGTTCTCAACTAGCCTACCTGGTTAAATAAAGGTGTTCTCAACTAGCCTACCTGGTTAAATAAAGGTGTTCTCAACTAGCCTACCTGGTTAAATAAAGGTGTTCTCAACTAGCCTACCTGGTTAAATAAAGGTGTTCTCAACTAGCCTACCTGGTTAAATAAAGGTGTTCTCAACTAGCCTACTGGTAATAAGGTTCTCCTAACCTACCTGGTTAAATAAAGGTGTTCTCAACTAGCCTACCTGGTTAAATAAAGGTGTTCTCTACTGGCCTACCTGGTTAAATAAAGGTGTTCTCAACTAGCCTACCTGGTTAAATAAAGGTGTTCTCAACTAGCCTACCTGGTTAAATAAAGGTGTTCTCAACTAGCCTACCTGGTTAAATAAAGGTGTTCTCAACTAGCCTCCCTGGTTAAATAAAGGTGTTCTCAACCACTAGCCCCTACCTGGTTAAATAAAGGTGTTCTCAACTAGCCTACCTGGTTAAATAAAGGTGTTCTCTACTAGCCTACCTGGTTAAATAAAGGTGTTCTCAACTAGCCTACCTGGTTAAATAAAGGTGTTCTCAACTAGCCTACCTGGTTAAATAAAGGTGTTCTCAACTAGCCTACCTGGTTAAATAAAGGTGTTCTCAACTAGCCTACCTGGTTAAATAAAGGTGTTCTCAACTAGCCTACCTGGTTAAATAAAGGTGTTCTCAACTAGCCTACCTGGTTAAATAAAGGTGTTCTCAACTAGCCTACCTGGTTAAATAAAGGTGTTCTCAACTAGCCTACCTGGTTAAATAAAGGTGTTCTCAACTAGCCTACCTGGTTAAATAAAGGTGTTCTCAACTAGCCTACCTGGTTAAATAAAGGTGTTCTCAACGAGCCTACCTGGTTAAATAAAGGTGTTCTCAACTAGCCTACCTGGTTAAATAAAGGTGTTCTCAACTAGCCTACCTGGTTAAATAAAGGTGTTCTCAACTAGCCTACCTGGTTAAATAAAGGTGTTCTCAACTAGCCTACCTGGTTAAATAAAGGTGTTCTCAACTAGCCTACCTGGTTAAATAAAGGTGTTCTCAACTGCCTACCTGGTTAAATAAAGGTGTTCTCAACTAGCCTACCTGGTTAAATAAAGGTGTTCTCAACTAGCCTACCTGGTTAAATAAAGGTGTTCTCAACTAGCCTACCTGGTTAAATAAAGGTGTTCTCAACTAGCCTACCTGGTTAAATAAAGGTGTTCTCAACTGGCCTACCTGGTTAAATAAAGGTGTTCTCAACTAGCCTACCTGGTTAAATAAAGGTGTTCTCAACTAGCCTACCTGGTTAAATAAAGGTGTTCTCAACTAGCCTACCTGGTTAAATAAAGGTGTTCTCAACTAGCCTACCTGGTTAAATAAAGGTGTTCTCAACTAGCCTACCTGGTTAAATAAAGGTGTTCTCAACTAGCCTACCTGGTTAAATAAAGGTGTTCTCAACTAGCCTACCTGGTTAAATAAAGGTGTTCTCAACTAGCCTACCTGGTTAAATAAAGGTGTTCTCAACTAGCCTACCTGGTTAAATAAAGGTGTTCTCAACTAGCCTACCTGGTTAAATAAAGGTGTTCTCAACTAGCCTACCTGGTTAAATAAAGGTGTTCTCAACTAGCCTACCTGGTTAAATAAAGGTGTTCTCAACTAGCCTACCTGGTTAAATAAAGGTGTTCTCAACTAGCCTACCTGGTTAAATAAAGGTGTTCTCAACTAGCCTACCTGGTTAAATAAAGGTGTTCTCAACTAGCCTACCTGGTTAAATAAAGGTGTTCTCTACTGGCCTACCTGGTTAAATAAAGGTGTTCTCAACTAGCCTACCTGGTTAAATAAAGGTGTTCTCAACTAGCCTACCTGGTTAAATAAAGGTGTTCTCAACTAGCCTACCTGGTTAAATAAAGGTGTTCTCAACTAGCCTACCTGGTTAAATAAAGGTGTTCTCAACTAGCCTACCTGGTTAAATAAAGGTGTTCTCAACTAGCCTACCTGGTTAAATAAAGGTGTTCTCAACTAGCCTACCTGGTTAAATAAAGGTGTTCTCAACTAGCCTACCTGGTTAAATAAAGGTGTTCTCAACTAGCCTACCTGGTTAAATAAAGGTGTTCTCAACTGGCCTACCTGGTTAAATAAAGGTGTTCTCAACTAGCCTACCTGGTTAATAAAGGTGTTCTCAACTAGCCTACCTGGTTAAATAAAGGTGTTCTCAACTAGCCTACCTGGTTAAATAAAGGTGTTCTCAACTAGCCTACCTGGTTAAATAAAGGTGTTCTCAACTAGCCTACCTGGTTAAATAAAGGTGTTCTCAACTGGCCTACCTGGTTAAATAAAGGTGTTCTCAACTAGCCTACCTGGTTAATAAAGGTGTTCTCAACTAGCCTACCTGGTTAAATAAAGGTGTTCTCAACTAGCCTACCTGGTTAAATAAAGGTGTTCTCAACTAGCCTCCCTGGTTAAATAAAGGTGTTCTCAACTAGCCTACCTGGTTAAATAAAGGTGTTCTCAACTAGCCTACCTGGTTAAATAAAGGTGTTCTCAACTAGCCTACCTGGTTAAATAAAGGTGTTCTCAACTAGCCTACCTGGTTAAATAAAGGTGTTCTCAACTAGCCTACCTGGTTAAATAAAGGTGTTCTCAACTAGCCTACCTGGTTAAATAAAGGTGTTCTCAACTAGCCTACCTGGTTAAATAAAGGTGTTCTCAACTAGCCTCCCTGGTTAAATAAAGGTGTTCTCAACTAGCCTACCTGGTTAAATAAAGGTGTTCTCAACTGGCCTACCTGGTTAAATAAAGGTGTTCTCAACTAGCCTACCTGGTTAAATAAAGGTGTTCTCAACCAGCCTACCTGGTTAAATAAAGGTGTTCTCAACTAGCCTACCTGGTTAAATAAAGGTGTTCTCAACTGGCCTACCTGGTTAAATAAAGGTGTTCTCAACTAGCCTACCTGGTTAAATAAAGGTGTTCTCAACTAGCCTACCTGGTTAAATAAAGGTGTTCTCAACCAGCCTACCTGGTTAAATAAAGGTGTTCTCAACCAGCCTACCTGGTTAAATAAAGGTGTTCTCAACTAGCCTACCTGGTTAAATAAAGGTGTTCTCAACTAGCCTACCTGGTTAAATAAAGGTGTTCTCAACTAGCCTACCTGGTTAAATAAAGGTGTTCTCAACTAGCCTACCTGGTTAAATAAAGGTGTTCTCAACTAGCCTACCTGGTTAAATAAAGGTGTTCTCAACCAGCCTACCTGGTTAAATAAAGGTGTTCTCAACTAGCCTACCTGGTTAAATAAAGGTGAAATAAATATAAATAAAAAAATGTTAACTTCTGACTTCAACTGTATTTGGGCTGCAATTTCTGAGGCTGGTAACTCGAATGAATGTATCCTCTGCAGCAGAGGTAACTCTGGGTCTTCGTGTGGTGGGACTCATGAGGGCCAGTGTCATCATAACGCTTGATGGTTGTAGCGACTGCAGTTGAAAAAACTTTCAAAGTTCTTGAAATGTTCTAGTAGAGCTGTGTTGTGATGGGCCGGGTCTAGTAGAGCTGTGTTGTGATGGGCCGGGTCTAGTAGAGCTGTTTTGTGATGGGCCGGGTCTAGTAGAGCTGTGTTGTGATGGGCCGGGTCTAGTAGAGCTGTGTTGTGATGGGCCGGGTCTAGTAGAGCTGTGTTGTGATGGGCCGGGTCTAGTAGAGCTGTGTTGTGATGGGCCGTGTCTAGAAGAGTTTTGTTGTGATGGGCCAGGTCTAGTTGAGCTGTGTTGTGATGGGACGGGACTAGTAGTACTGTTTTGTGTTGTGTTGTGATGGGGTCTAGTAGAGATGTGTCCTCAGTTCTTGTCCCGATTCTGGAAGGCGTTCTGCATCCTAATTTGGTGGTTGGCCAGCTTGTCCCCCGGATTTCATTCTCAATGTAATGGCCAGTCGGAGAGTTCCAATCAGGACTTGGAAATGACTCTTCAGTGGCTTGTCTCAGCCAGCCCCACCACCTGGAGCCAGCAGGTCGTGTGGGTGGAGTACGCCCGGAACACCCTTCCCTGCTCAGCCACTGGTCTCTCGCCCTTCGTGTGCTCCAAGGGTTTTCAGCCCCCAGTCTTCCCAGAGGAAGAGGTCAACATACCCTCTGCCCATATCGGTACACTGTCAGCATACCTAGATGGGAGCCCGGTCAGCTCTTCTTAAGACCACCTCCAGGTATCGTCGACAAGCGGACAGCCACCGAACCCCAGCTCCCTTCTATCGTCTCGGGCAGAGGTTATGGCTGTCTACTCGGGATCTGCCCCTCCGGACTCGGGACCATGCCCCAGGACTACCTGACATGATGACTCCTTACTGTCCCCAGTCCACCTGACCATGCTGCTGTTCCAGTTTCAACTGTTCTGCCTTATTATTATTCGACCATGCTGGTCATTTATGAACATTTGAACATCTTGGCCATGTTCTGTTATAACCTCCACCCGGCACAACCAGAAGAGGACTGGCCACCCCACATAGCCTGGTTCCTCTCTAGGTTTCTTCCTAGGTTTTGGCCTTTCTAGGGAGTTTTTCCTAGCCACCGTGCATCTACACCTGCATTGCTTGCTGATGGGGGTTTTAGGCTGGGTTTCTGTACAGCACTTTGAGATATCAGCTGATATACGAAGGGTTATATAAATACATTTGATTTGATTTGATTTGATAAAACCTGTGTCTCACTGTCCTTTGTCTTCTGTTCCAGGCCCACCCCTCTCCCCCGTCTCATTGATGGCCATCCAGCTTACACAGTGAGGTTCCTCCTGAGTGTTCGACCTCGGGTCCCCGCTTAGAACATCCTGAACGCAGCCCTCATCGCTGAATTCCACCGCCGGCACCCCAGTCAACCAGGTATGTGCCTGGGTAGGGGAGCAACTTGAATCATCTGCCTCACTTGTCTGCATCTGGGTCACCCCCTATGTAGAGTATCTTCCGTTTCCAGAAGGTGTCAAAGTTACCTATATGATTCCAGCAGAGCTACACTAATATTTTAGCCAGATGTGTAATGCCAGTAGCCAGATGAATCTTTCACAAGGATTGTACTGGACCAGAAATCTTTGGCGGTTTTTTGGAGTGTTTTAATGCAAAAATTAGTTCTTCAAAATCAATATTCAGATGTTCCGAGCTAGTTCTCCTGATGTCGTTTGACCCCACATGTACTACGATGGCATCTGCCATTGACGCAGCCTTGTTATGTCCCGTACTCGTGCTCCTGGGTAGCGCCGGGTTTTTGCATTGGGAACCGAGGTGTTTCTCACCATAGACCTGCCGATGATGACAGCTGTTGATGTTGAATGGGCCAGTCTCTCAGGCAGCCTCATGGTCTGAAGAGGGTGGGAGCTCTGAGGATCTGTATTCGAGGGAGAAGCCACCAGAGAGGGAGACAGAACAGAGGACGAAGACGCAGGTACCTCCTGATCCGAACTCGAATGGGAAGCCAATAGGGAAGAAGACGCCGGAACCTCTGGATCCAGGGCAGCAAAACATGCCGCCATGTTCAGAAATGACTCCAAAATATCCGGAGGAATTACAGAGAGCTACGTCATATAACAGAAATACTCATCATAAACTTTGACGAAAGATACATGTTTTACATATAATTAAAGATACACTGGTTGTTAATGCAACCGCTGTGTCACATTTTTTAAAAACTTGACGAAAAAAGCATACAAAAATCTGAGACGGCGCTCAGACGTAAATATATTTCTCCGCCATGTTGGAGTCAACAGAAATACGAAATTACATCATAAATATTCCCTTACCTTTGATGATCTTTCATCAGAATGCAGTGCAAGGAATCCTAGTTCCGCAGTAAATTGTTGTTTTGTTGGATAATGTCCATTACTAGTGTCCAATTAGCTACTTTTGCTAGCATGTTTAGCTCACATGTCCAAAAGCTGGTGCCGGTCCAGGCGAATTCGGACGAAAATTTCAAAAAGTTATATTCCAGGTCAAATGAACTGGTCAAACTAAGTAGAGGATATATGTTACTTTCATATATATCCAATAACGTTCCAACCAGAGCATTCATTTTTGTCTACAGAGTAATGGAACGCATGACGATATAATGAGTACTGCGCATAACCAGGAACTGGCATTCTGCCAGACCAGTGACTCATTCCCTTTCCATCAGGCCTCACATCACACTAGAGGCTTCATTCCATGTTTTACTGACTGTTGACATCTAGTGGAAGGTGTAGGAAGTGCGAACAAATCCATATCTTATTGGGATGTGAATAGGCGATGAGTTGAAAATCAACCAGCCCCAGAATTTCCACTTCCTGTTTGGAAGTTTGCCTGCCCTATGAGTTCTGTCATACTCACAGACACATTTCAAACAGTTTTAGAAACTTTAGAGTGTTTTCTATCCAATAGTAATAATAATATGCATACATTAGCATCTGGGACAGAGTAGGAGGCAGTTCACTATGGGCACGCAATTCATCCAAAGTGAAAATGCTGCCCCCTATCCCTCAAAGGTCAACATTGCCAAAGCAAGTGAAGTAGATAACATACAAAAGTGAAATTAACAATAAAACTGAACAGTAAATATTACACTCACAGAAGATCCAAAAGAATAAAGACATTACATTTGTCATAATATGTATATTTATTTATTTCAACTTTATTTAACCAGGTAGGCCAGTTGAGAACAAGTTCTCATTTGCAACTGCAACAAATGAATCCTACAGACGAAGAACCATATATGTGACATTTACCAAAAAAATGAGATATACATGAACAATCATTATTGGACACCCTTTTTCTATAGTGAACCGGTTTCACAAGCTTTCCATGCGCTAATTAACAATCATGTTAAATTTAAAGATAGGCTCTCGTGGAATAACCGTTTATGTGCACCACTCAGAATGGACGGACAAGCGCACAACCTTTATGTTGCTGATGAAAATCGCAGAAATGTGGGAAAGAAATGTAAAACAACACTAAAAGAATGGAAAGACAGGCGAAGGAAGATCTTACGGGATGAAAACCCCCAATACAAATCATAAGGGTTAAGAAAACCCTATACAAATAGTAAGGGTCAAGAAAACCCTATACAAATCATAAGGGTCAAGAAAACCCTATACAAATAGTAAGGGTCAAGAAAACCCTATACAAATAGTAAGGGTCAAGAAAACTCTATACAAATAGTAAGGGTCAAGAAAACCCTATACAAATCGTAAGGGTCAAGAAAACCCTATACAAATCGTAAGGGTCAAGAAAACCCTATACAAATCGTAAGGGACAAGAAAACCCTATACAAATCGTAAGGGTTAAGAAAACCCTATACAAATCGTAAGGGTTAAGAAAACCCTATACAAATCGTAAGGGTCAAGAAAACCCTATACAAATCGTAAGGGTCAAGAAAACCCTATACAAATCATAAGGGTCAAGAAAACCCTATACAAATCGTAAGGGTCAAGAAAACCCTATACAAATCGTAAGGGTTAAGAAAACCCTATACAAATAGTAAGGGTCAAGAAAACCCTATACAAATCGTAAGGGTTAAGAAAACCCTATACAAATCGTAAGGGTTAAGAAAACCCTATACAAATCGTAAGGGTCAAGAAAACCCTATACAAATCGTAAGGGTCAAGAAAACCCTATACAAATCGTAAGGGTCAGGAAAACCCTATACAAATAGTAAGGGTCAAGAAAACCCTATACAAATCGTACGGGTCAAGAAAACCCTATACAAATCGTAAGGGTCAAGAAAAAACTGGGTAAAGCTGTCCAAAAGAGGTATGTGGAAGAAGCGTATATCAAACAATCAAGCTAGCTAGCTATAGAGTACAGTAACTAACATGTATGTTGTGGGTTGTCTAATTTGTAACTATAGAGAAAACATATTAGCTAAAGTTCGTTGGCTAATAACTCATACATTATCGTTACAAATGTTATTGCTAGATTATAGAAGAAACATAGCTAGCTACTTTTTCTCCATCCACCGGATGATTCGACACGGCTACAGTAGCTGGTTAGACTGTATCCTGCAGGGAAGAGCGTGTTCCACGACGTGCAGAAAGGATTGTGGAAAGTTGACTGATGAGCGCAAGCTGCATCTGTTCAACAGTTTCTACACTGTCCCATACGAGAAACAACAAGCGTTGATTCTCTCCGGCTTAGAACAGGTTAGAAATAAGACAAAACGCCTATTATTATAATAGCTATATTGAACACTTGCATAGTTTAACTTTGACAGTAATGATACGTACATTAACGTTAACTCTAAAAGTGCTGTGTTACACAATGGTGCAATACAAACTCATTCTGTGTATAGATTGTGAGTGTTTTGTAGTTCTATGGTATGTTCACATTGAGGGCTTCATTTTAAATGAGATTTCATGACTCAACTTTTCAGAAAAGTCATCAGTGCTAAAGTTGATAGACCACCTTTAAATGAACCTCCATACAAATGAATGAACTACATATTGCATTTAAGTTATTTACATGAAGGGATCTGTACTTGAAAGTACTTAAAACATCATATCAGGTGTTAAAAAAGGACATCTTACAAGTCATGCAAAATGTCACATATACTGTTCTTCCACAAACTGAAATCATCACTGGAGATATCCTGTTCTTCCACAAACTGAAATCATCACTGGAGATATCCTGTTCTTCCACATACTGAAATCATCACTGGAGATATACTGTTCTTCCACAATCATCACTGGAGATATACTGTTCTTCCACAATCATCACTGGAGATATCCTGTTCTTCCACAAACTGAAATCATCACTGGAGATATCCTGTTCTTCCACAAACTGAAATCATCACTGTAGATATACTGTTCTTCCACAAACTGAAATCATCACTGGAGATATCCTGTTCTTCCACAAACTGAAATCATCACTGTAGATATCCTGTTCTTCCACAAACTGAAATCATCACTGTAGATATACTGTTCTTCCACAATCATCACTGGAGATATACTGTTCTTCCACAAACTGAAATCATCACTGGAGATATACTGTTCTTCCACAAACTGAAATCATCACTGTAGATATACTGTTCTTCCACAAACTGAAATCATCACTGGAGATATACTGTTCTTCCACAATCATCACTGGAGATATACTGTTCTTCCACAATCATCACTGGAGATATACTGTTCTTCCACAAACTGAAACCATCACTGGAGATATACTGTTCTTCCACAATCATCACTGGAGATATACTGTTCTTCCACAAACTGAAATCATCACTGGAGATATACTGTTCTTCCACAATCATCACTGGAGATATCCTGTTCTTCCACAAACTGAAATCATCACTGGAGATATACTGTTCTTCCACAATCATCACTGGAGATATACTGTTCTTCCACAATCATCACCGGAGATATCCTGTTCTTCCACAAACTGAAATCATCACTGGAGATATACTGTTCTTCCACAATCATCACTGGAGATATACTGTTCTTCCACAAACTGAAATCATCACTGGAGATATCCTGTTCTTCCACAAACTGAAATCATCACTGGAGATATCCTGTTCTTCCACAAACTGAAATCATCACTGGAGATATACTGTTCTTCCACAATCATCACTGGAGATATCCTGTTCTTCCACAAACTGAAATCATCACTGGAGATATACTGTTCTTCCACAATCATCACTGGAGATATACTGTTCTTCCACAATCATCACTGGAGATATCCTGTTCTTCCACAATCATCACTGGAGATATACTGTTCTTCCACAATCATCACTGTAGATATACTGTTCTTCCACAATCATCACTGGAGATATCCTGTTCTTCCACAAACTGAAATCATCACTGTAGATATACTGTTCTTCCACAATCATCACTGGAGATATCCTGTTCTTCCACAAACTGAAATCATCACTGGAGATATCCTGTTCTTCCACAAACTGAAATCATCACTGTAGATATACTGTTCTTCCACAAACTGAAATCATCACTGGAGATATCCTGTTCTTCCACAAACTGAAATCATCACTGTAGATATCCTGTTCTTCCACAAACTGAAATCATCACTGTAGATATACTGTTCTTCCACAATCATCACTGGAGATATACTGTTCTTCCACAATCATCACTGTAGATATACTGTTCTTCCACAATCATCACTGGAGATATCCTGTTCTTCCACAAACTGAAATCATCACTGTAGATATACTGTTCTTCCACAATCATCACTGGAGATATCCTGTTCTTCCACAAACTGAAATCATCACTGGAGATATCCTGTTCTTCCACAAACTGAAATCATCACTGTAGATATACTGTTCTTCCACAAACTGAAATCATCACTGGAGATATCCTGTTCTTCCACAAACTGAAATCATCACTGTAGATATCCTGTTCTTCCACAAACTGAAATCATCACTGTAGATATACTGTTCTTCCACAATCATCACTGGAGATATACTGTTCTTCCACAAACTGAAATCATCACTGGAGATATACTGTTCTTCCACAAACTGAAATCATCACTGTAGATATACTGTTCTTCCACAAACTGAAATCATCACTGGAGATATACTGTTCTTCCACAATCATCACTGGAGATATACTGTTCTTCCACAATCATCACTGGAGATATACTGTTCTTCCACAAACTGAAACCATCACTGGAGATATACTGTTCTTCCACAATCATCACTGGAGATATACTGTTCTTCCACAAACTGAAATCATCACTGGAGATATACTGTTCTTCCACAATCATCACTGGAGATATACTGTTCTTCCACATTCTTAAAATTAAAACGGCAATAAAAAAAGTATTTTTTGAAATAACAAATAAATAGAAATAGTTGTTGGAAGATATGGGTGAATTATTTGTCAACCATAAAACACCTAATGTGGTACACACAATTAATAATATAAACTAACTATCTTTAAATGGAAGAATGGTCACATAAATGGTTCTTCATCTGTAGGATTCAGATGGTGTTTGTTCTTCACTGGTTGCCCTTTTCTTGTGGCAACAGGTCACACATCTTGTTGCTGTGATGGCATGCTGTGGTATTTCACCCAGGAGGAGATTATCAAAATCGGGGTTTGTTTCAAATTCTTTGTGGATATGTGTAATCTGAGGGAAATATGTGTCTCTATGGTCATACATTGGGCATTTGGCAGCCTTTTTTAATAGCAAGACTATGCTCACTGAGTCTGTACATAGTCAAAGCTTTCCTTAAGATTGGGTCAGTCACAGTGGTCAGGTATTTTGCCACTGTGTCATATCTCTGTTTAGGGCCAAATCGCATTCTAGTTTGCTCTGTTTTTTTTGTTAATTCTTTTCAACGTGTCAAGTAATTATCTTTTAGTTTTCTAATTATTTGGTTGGGTCTAATTGTTTTGCTGTCATGGGGCTCTGTGGGTTCTGTTTGTGTTTGTGAAGAGAGCCCCAAGACCAGATGTTTTAGGGGACTCTTCTCCAGGTTCAACTCTCTGTTGACGATGGCTTATTTATGGAAGGTTTGGGAATCGCTTCCTTTTAGGTGGTTGTAGAATTTAACGTCTCTCTTCTGGATTTTGATAGTTAGCGGGTATCTCTCTCTCTGTATCTCTCTGTGTCAGTCTCTGCTGTGTTTTTCTCCTCACAAACCCACAGCAGAACACCCACTGCTGTCAAACAAACACACAGCGTGAAGAGGAGGGGGGGCTGAACTATAAGCAGACTGAGAGGCATCTTCATTATCACGCTCTGTACACATCGGACCACAGATCTGTGTGTGTGTGTGTGTATGTGTGCATGCCTGTGTATCGGATGCGTAGCGTCCTTCAATAAGACACATTTCCAGCATCCACGTAGGCTGAGTAAGTCAGACGGAAAATAATGATTGGGAGAGGCCAGGTTCATCAAAGTCACCCTTAAGATGCGGCTCAATTTTCAGCAGCTGAGAGGGTGCATACCTGGAGTACACCTGTGAGGTAAAATGGACAAATTAAAATGGACAAATTAAATGACAACATGTTTCTTTCATATTTCACAGATCACCAGTTCTGCCTACGAGAGAGGGATGTAAGGAGAGAGGGATGTAAGGAGAGAGGGATGTAAGGAGAGAGGGATATAAGGAGAGAGGGGTGGAGGGAGAGAGGGATGTAAGGAGAGAGGGATGGAGGGAGAGAGGGATGTAGGGAGAGAGGGATGTAAGGAGATAGGGATGGTGGGAGAGAGGGATGTAGGGAGAGAGGGATGGAGGGAGAGAGGGATGTAGGGAGACTGGGATGTAAGGAGAGAGGTGTGGAGGGAGAGGGATGGAGGGGGAGGGATGTAAGGAGAGGGGACAGGGGGGAGAGGGATGTAAGGAGTGAGGGGTGGAGGGAGAGAGGGATGTAAGGAGAGAGGGATGGAGGGAGAGAGGGATGAGGGAGAGGGATGGAGGGAGAGAGGGATATAAGGAGAGAGGGGTGGAGGGAGAGGGATGTAAGGAGAGAGGAATGGAGGGAGAGAGGGATGTAAAGGAGAGAGGGGTGGAGGGAGAGGGATGTAAGGAGAGAGGTATGTAAGGAGAGAGGGGTGGAGGGAGAGGGATGGAGGGAGAGGGAGGGAGGGATGTAAGGAGAGAGGGGTGGAGGGAGAGAGGGGTGGAGGGAGAGGGATGGAGGGAGAGGGAGGGAGGGTTGTAAGGAGAGAGGGGTGGAGGGAGAGGGATAATAGGAGAGAGGGGTGAAGGGAGAGGGATGTAAGGAGAGAGGGATGAGGGAGAGAGGGATGTAAGGAGAGAGGGATGGAGGGAGAGAGGGATGGAGGGAGAGGGATGGAGGGAGAGAGGGATGTTAGGAGAGAGGGGTGGAGGGAGAGGGGATGTAAGGAGAGAGGGGTGGAGGGAGAGAGATGGAGGGAGAGGGATGGAGGGAGAGGAATGGAGGGATGGAGGGAGAGAGGGATGTAAGGAGAGAGGGGTGGAGGGAGAGGGATGGAGGGTGAGAGGGATGGAGGGAGAGGGATGGAGGGAGAGAGGGATGGAGGGAGAGAGGGATGTAAGGAGAGATGGATGGCGGGAGAGAGGGATGGAGGGAGAGGGATGTAAGGAAAGAGGGGTGGAGGGAGAGGGATGTAAGGAGAGAGGGGTGAAGGGAGAGGGATGTAAGGAGAGAGGGATGGAGGGAGAGAGGGATGTAAGGAGAGAGGGATGGAGGGAGAGAGGGATGGAGGGAGAGGGATGGAGGGAGAGAGGGATGTAAGGAGAGAGGGGTGGAGGGAGAGGGATGTAAGGAGAGAGGGGTGGAGGGAGCGGGATGTAAGGAGAGAGGGGTGGAGGGAGAGGGATGGAGGGAGAGAGGGATAGAGGGAGAGGGATGGAGGAAGAGGGATGTAAGGCGAGAGGGGTGGAGCGAGAGGGATGTAAGGAGAGAGGGATGTAAGGAGAGAGGGATGGCGGGAGAGAGGGATGGAGGGAGAGAGGGATGGAGGGATGTAAGGAGAGAGGGATGGAGGGAGAGAGGGATGTAGGAGAGAGGGGTGGAGGGAGAGGGAGGGATGGAGGGGAGAGAGGGATGTAAGGAGAGAGGGATGGCGGGAGAGAGGGATGGAGGGAGAGAGGGATGGAGGGAGAGAGGGGATGTAAGGGAGAGAGGGGATGGAGGGAGAGAGGGATGGTGAAGGAGAGAGGGGGGTGGAGGGAGAGGGATGGAGGGATCTAGGAGAGGGAGGGATTGAGGGAGAGAGGGATGGTAAGGGAGAGAGGGAGGTGTAAGGACGAGAGGATGCTGGGCGGGAGAGAGGGAGAGAGGGATTTAAGGACAGAGGGGTGGAGGGAGAGGGATGTAAGTGAGAGAAGGGGTGAGGGAGAGAGGGATATAAGGAGAGAGGGGTGGAGGGAAGGAGGGATAAGGGAGGGAGAGGGAGGGAGTGGACGGAGAGAGGGATGTAAGGAGAGAGGGAGTAGGTAAGGAGAGAGGGATATAAGGAGAGAGGGATGGCGGGAGAGAGGGATGGAGGGAGAGAGGGATTTAAGGAGAGAGGTATGTAAGGAGAGAGGGTGGAGGGAGAGGGATGGAGGGAGAGGAGG